>NW_026614806.1:790946-886523 GCF_030052815.1 Hevea brasiliensis
CCTCCTCACCAGCACACCTAGTAAGTTTGTGCATAAGTATGTGCATGTAGTGTTTAGATTAAAGGTGTGAAATGGAACCTTGATGCCTTGAGCAAACTACCATGTTTGGTAGCCCCTAACAGCATGAATTTGTGTGTGAACATGTGGTTATTAATGATATATGTTAATGTTAAATTGTGGATAGCAAGTGTAAGTGATATTGAAGTATGAATATGTTGAAGTATATGTGTAATATTAACATTGAAGTATGTTGAATTTGGGTGGATGTAAATATTGAAGTTTAATGGTGTTTTGTGTGCCTTGTGCATTTGAGTATTCTGCCCATAATTTTTGCTAGAATTGTGTACAATATATGTATGGAAGTGTTGTTGATTGAATATTGTAGTAATGAGGAGGAGAAGGAACATCAAATTGGGAGTGTATGTTCTTTGTGCAGGTTGTGTATTGAAGGCAGCACCTAAATTAGGCCATAAGTGCCAAAATGTGAACCCAATTGGTATGAGGCCAATATGGGGTGAAACTTGACACCAAATAGGCCAACTTTCATGTAGAAATGTTGCCAAAATTCTGCCTAGAAACTGACCTTAAAAAGTGACCAAATCCCGATTAGTGCATTTAAGGCCTGAAAACTGACCATTTGGGCAGCAGTTAGTTTTTAGGCCATAACTCACTCAAAACAGGTCCAATTGACCTGAAATTTTGAACATGAATATTTAAGACCTATATCTATAAGTCTTATGAAGACACCAAAGCCCAGAAATGACCAGAACCAAGTCAAATGGCTTGCACAAGTTCGGGCACAAAAACTGCCGAACCAAAAGTGACCTAAAAATTGACCAAATTGTGCACTAAAAGTGCAATCTGTCAAGCTTTAGTAAATTGACCATATCTTGGTCTACACAACTCGGAATGACCTGAAATTTTGCCCCGCGTGCAATAAGACATAGAGCTACAATTTTTCTTTTTTGACTAGAAGCTAAAAACCAAGGGAAATAGGACTTTAAGCTAGACCAATCTAGCACACAAAAATTGATAATTTGACATTTTGCATACAGTGATGCTTGAAGCATTTTGGCAATGAATGCCAACTTGTAAAAATGGTAAATTGCACTATATTGGCAGCATATTGAGATATAAATTGTGACATATTGATGCTAGAAACAACTTGTCCATATTACCTAAAAAGGTCAACATATGCATTGACTTATGAATTATACAATAGTTAGTAAACTCCAAAGATTGAAGAATTAAACAATTAATTTATAATGTGCCCTAGTTTGCCTAGTTGACTAGTATGGATAGGTTGGCATGCCAATAGGATTCGACACATTACGTAAATGGCTTCATGCCATACTGTGTTTTTACGGCTTATTATGCCACACTGTAACTTTAATTGCCTATGGCTATGCATATTGTGTATTTATTCTTGGCTTATCGCCAGATTGACTATGTGGCTTTTTAGCCACGCTATTTGCACACCGGGAGACACTTTGTGACCGATGGTGTGATGGCCCGAGGTACTAGGTACCCAGTGCTAGTATATCCGTTTATCGATCTGGTCGTATATAGGCTACAGGCGATAATTCAAGTACTATTAAAAATTCAAATAGCTAAATCCAGTCTACTGACATACAGCACCACCAAAAATTTGTAAACACTTTATTTACTTTATTTTAGTGTATATTTCTTTATATTTGGCACCACTAAGCAAAATTGCTTAGCGCGTTGTTTATGTAGCGTAGGTATTGGAGACACTGGCGGGAGCCCGACATACCTACGACCGGGTGAGACATCAAATCTGCACAGGAGTCCAGAGTCATCTGCAATGCATTGCATTCCTGGTAGGTCTTAGGATATCTTGTATTTTGTACTTTTGTTGTATATTTGAAATTCGGCCCTGTATTTAGTAATGTTATGAAAGCTCTAAAGTTTGTAATATTTTGTACATATTAAATAACATGGAGATTTTCTGTATATATTTAAATTATTATAGACTGTATTATGTAACTGTTTAATGACTGTAAAAGTCTATTGACTTTACTGAGAAATAGAGATTGTGAAATATTTGAGATTTTGATATCATAATATTAAGTATTTTCATGAGTTTGGAAGAACTGATTTGTCCTAAATATAAATGACACCTTGCCAAATTTTTATTACCAGTATTGAAACACCAATTTTAACAAAGTATGACAATAGTATCAGCATGATATGAATATTACATAAGAGACTTCTTAAACTTAAATTGAGTCCAAGAAATGAGATAATCACATACTAGGTGTTCCGGCACGCCGTGTAGCACGCCTTGCTCGGCTATACTGTAGACGGGTGAGGGGTGTTACAAATCTTCTATAATACCCAGCTAGCCCCAAGAAACTTCTGACCTCATTTGTATTCCTAGGAGGCTTCTATTCCATTACTGCTTCTATTTTCTTGGGATCCACTCTAATCCCATCAGCTGACACTATGTGTCCAAGGAATGCAATCTCATTCAACCAGAAGTCACACTTGGACAACTTAGCATACAGCTTCTTTTCTCTCAGGGTTTGCAGAACAATCCTCAAATGCTCATCATGTTCTTCCCTAGTCTTGGAATACACCAAAATATCATCAATAAAGACCATTACAAACCGATCTAAGTATGGATGAAAGATACGGTTTGTAAGGTCCATGAATGCCACTGGTGCATTTGTTACGCCAAAGGGCATCACTAGGAACTCATAATGCCCATACCGGGTCCTGAATGCAGTCTTTGGCACATCTGCATCCTTCACCCTCAACTGATGATACCCTGATATGAGATCAATTTTTTAAAATACTCCTGCTCCTTTCAACTGATCAAACAGATCATCAATTCTAGGCAACGGATATTTGTTCTTCACTGTCACTTTATTCAACTGCCGGTAATGGATGCACAACCTCAAAGTCCCATCCTTCTTCTTCACAAACAGCACTGGAACTCCCTATAGTGACACACTGGGGCGTATGAACCCCTTATCCAGCAACTCCTGTAACTGAATTTTCAGTTCCTTCAATTCTGTGGGTGCCATCCTATAAGGAGCAATAGAGATTGGTGTTGTAACCGGCAGTATCTCAATAGCAAATTCGACTTCCCTTTCTAGTGGCAATCCAGACAATTCTTCAGGGAACACATCTGGGAAGTCTCTTACTGTGGGTATGTCACACAAATCTGGCTTAGCCTGCCTAGTATCCACCACATGTGCTAGGTAGGCTTCACAGCCTTTTTTCATAAGTTTTCTTGCAATTGTGGCTGAGATGACATTGGATAAGAAATCTGTCCTTTCCCCCACAACTGTGATCTCATTACCCTCAGGAGTTTTCAAAGAAATCCTCTTCAACTTACAATCAACCATTGCCTGATGACGTGACAACCAGTCCATTCCCAAAATCACATCAAACTCATGGAAAGGAAACTCAATCAGGTCTACCAAGAATTCATACCCCTGAATCCTTAACGGGCAACCTTTGTACACTTTGTTCACCACTATACTGTGGCCCAATGGATTAGTGACTAGAATGTCTTGGTCACTGTCCCCTACTAGTATCCCCCTTTCTACGGGTAGGTTGATGCAAATGTATGAATGAGTGGATCCTGGATCCACCAATGCATGCACAGATGTATTGTAGAGGGAGAACGTACCCCTGATGGCGTCAGGGCATCTTGCTCCTCCCGAGCTCTTATGGCATAGGCTCGCGGTGGTACGCCCTCGAGCCTCTCTGGCTCAGATGTAGGCCTCTGAGATGGTCCCACTGCCTCAGATTTACCAGATTTTCTACCCCTTTGTGGTGCAGGAGTAGGCCTGTCTGCTTGTGTTGGAGCAACTGTAGCAGTTCCGCATGGACAGTTCCTCAACTGATGCTCTGTCGACCCACACCTTAAGCAGGCACCCATCACTCTCTAACACTCCCCCTTATGCCACTTCAGACAATGTGGACATGCAGAAGATGCTAGGGCTGGTCCCCTGAACCTCGTCACTGGAGAGCTGCCCACTGATGGTGTGGACTGACCTCTCCTAGGGGTGAGCGTGGCACAGGCCTGGGACCACGACCTTGTGGTTGACTGAACTCTGTGCGGTGGACCTTTGAACTTCTTTCTGGGCAAGAGATGAGCTAGGCGGCCAGGGCCCCTCTTCTTGTCTCTCCCTTACAGTGCTCACTTATTCTAACCTTTTAAACTTTTAATGCAGCTTCCACTAACTTGGTGAAGTCTGTAATTCCCAAGGCAGTAATCATGATCTTTATGTTATCATTTAATCCCTGTTCAAATCTTTTACACCTCTTGGCTTCATTAGGGACTATCTCCCTTCCATAGTGGCTTAGTCTGACAAATTCTTTTTCATACTCTACCACTGTCAGCTGTCTCTGCCTTAGGTTAATGAACTATCTTCTTTTCTCTTCTAGGTATACACTACCCACATATTTCTTCTTGAATTTTGAAAGGAAGAAGTCCCAAGTTATTACTTCTGGCTGTACTTCACTAGACACTGTATCCCACCATTGGTAGGCATCATCTTACAACAGAGATACATCAGCTTCTAGGTTTTGCTCTGGAGTGCAGTGGAGTTGTTTTAAAACTCTCCCTGTTCTGTTCAACTAGTTTTTTGCTGCAACAGAATCATCTTCTCTCTTGCCAAAGAAATCCACTGCTCCAAATTTTCTCAATCTTTTCACATGTGATTTCTGCTGTGGAGGTGGTTGTGGTGGTGGCATTACCCCAGCCATTTGTCTTAAGAATTCGGCCATTTGCTGGAACATGGCCTGTGGAGGCTGAGTAGGCTCTGCTTGAGCTGGCGGAGCAGGTTCTCCCCTACCCCCAATCTCAGTACTGCAGGTGGAGCATGACTCTTCACCTCCTCCTCAACTGCCCTCTGAAATGTAGGGTCCATATCCTATTCAAAATAACAAAGACAAACAGATCGGCATTAGTGTCACCTCGACTCTTACAAATGCAATGCATGTTATGGACTCAATCTAGGCCCAGAAACGCCTAAACCGTGCTCTGATACCACTAAATGTGACATCCCTTACCCGTCTACAGTATAGCCGAGTAAGATATGTCACATAGTGTACCGGAACACTCTATTTTATTTCAATCATTTTTATCCTTCCTAATTTATTTCTAATGGTTATGAAGTGCAATTTGTGAAATATAACTCATTTAAGTCATTTATTGAGATTATAAATTTATTTGAGGTTCCAAAAATTTTATAGAAAATCTGGCAGAGTACCGGCTAAAAATTGCAACATCCTCACTATAGCAATTCCGTACATTCTACTGTTCCAGTGACCGGTGTTGGTCCGGATAGCTAGAACATTTGGAAAAAATATTTAAACTAAAGTGAGGAACTATAATTAACTCAAATATTAATAAGAAAAATTTTTAAAAAAATTTAGAAATAAAATACAACCAGGTTAAATGAGCCGGTGCCCTAGCGACGGGTAACCTAGTGGGAAGTTGCGGTTCTTGCAAATAGTAGCCCTAGACCCAGGGGAAAATTCATAAAATAATTTTTGGGACCCCAAAGAAAGGTCATTGTTATTGAGGTTCCTATGGCATTAGAATGCCAAGAAAATGCTTAGAAAAATTTCTCAATCGGTACAGACAATTTTAGTATGTTAAGCCAAAGGAGGGCATTTTGGTCATTTTGCCTCCAGAGGTGATTTTTGGCCGACTTGTCTAGTTAAGTAAATAATTATTATGACATAAAATGTGAATAAATATTGGTACAAATTAAATTGAAAATGAGTAGAGAAGAGAAGAAAAGAAAATGAAAGAAAATGTCAATTATGACATCATATGATGTCATTAAACACTTACCCACCAATCATATTTAATTAACACTTAAATTAACTAATAAAAAGAGGATAAAGGATACAACAAAAATAAAAAAAAAAAGCCATCAGCCATTCTCACCAAAAACCAGCCGTGTCTCTTCCCTTCCACCCCTTTCCTCCATGAAAGCTCCACCAAAGCTTCAATTCCCACCTTAAACCACCTCAAAACCCTAACTTGCCTTCATTAAAAATTATCCCTACCACTAGAGCAAGCTTTGGGCAGCAATTTGAAAGGAAGAAAGTGAAGTTTTTAAGCCTTGGAAAGTGCCTAAGTCAAGGTTAGTGCCAATTTATTCTAAAAATTTTGTGCATGGCTGCCATTGAACATAATGTTGGTGTTGTAAACTATGGATTGTATGTGTATAAAAATTTTAGTTGTTGGAGTTAAGGTTTGAGGAATAAAACTTAAATTTTGTTCATGTGTTGATGAATGAAAGTTTAAATGGTCAATTAGTGACCATTTGGCTATGTATGATGAGGAAATGAAGAGAGTTGTGGCTTGGTATTTGAGATTGGTTAGCTGCCTTGGCTGACCTACAGGATTGACCATGACTCCAGCAGGTTTGGGCAGCCATAAATGGAGTTGTATAGGTTCAATTGGTACAAGACCAATTGAGCATGAAACTAGACACATAATGGCACAACTTTGGTGAAGAAACCCTGCCAAGAAAACCAAACCAAGTTAGCCTAAAAATCACCCTAATCCGGGTGACTTGCATTTTGCTTGGGCAAAATGACTAAATGAATAGTATTTATTCATTTAGTGATAACTCAGTGTAGAAAAGTCCAATTGACCTAAACTTTTACCAGCAAAAAGCTGAGACATAGACCTACAACTTTCATGAAGAACACAAATCCAAATTCTGATCATAACCTAGTCAAATTGCCAACCAAACTTAGGTTACCAAATCTAGCAGAACCAGTTTTGCCCAGAATTTTGGATTCTGTCCAATCCGGCCAGTTATGGTGTTTAGGCTATAATTTGAGCTACAAAACTCAAAATGGAGTGATTCAAAAAAGGAAATGTAACTAGACAAAATAAGGAACAACTTTCATGAAGATAACTTTGCCAAATTCCTACTGTACAAATGACCAATGGAACAGTAAACATAAGGCTTGAAATCTGAAAATTGTGAATAATTAACACTAAACTTAGAAATGGTATTGGCAACCGATGCCAACAACTTTAGAATGCAAAATGTGGTATGTTGAGAGTATTAGAACCAATGTACCTATTGTCTATGCAAAAGTCAACATTTTAGTTGACCAATGAAATAAATAGTAACACCTAAACTTAAATTTCAAGAATTGTAAAGTTTAAAAGTGTAACATGCCATAGTACACCTAGCAAGATTGGTTTGGATAGGTTGGCATGCCAATAGGGTTCAGTTAGCAGTACTGCACATGGCATTATGCTATTCTGTGATTTCATGGCTTTCAGCCATTCTGACATTGTGTTGAGACTTGGCCTTGTGCCTAATGTTATTACAGCTCATTAGCTGTTCTATTGCACACCGGGAGACACATATGTGACCGATGGTGTGACGGCTCGAGGTACTTGACACGATGCGGTTACGTTTATCTAGTCCAGTCATCCAGTATAGGTTACTTGGGCAACCAAAAATGAAAGTTGATAAATTTAATAAAATAATGAATATAACAAGTACCAAATGAATAAGACTACCAATAATTATCAAACACTTGTCTGCATGAGACATCAATACACTCACTGCATATTATTTTTTTTATTAGTTCTTTTTATTTTATTATTGGCACCACTAAGCATTATTGCTTAGCGCATCGCTTTTTGCCACGTGTAGGTTCTGGAGAGACAGACAGAGAGCCCGGCGGACCACGGTGGGTGAGGTCACAGATCTGCCTAGCATCAGAGTCACCTCTCATCTACAGTGCATCAGTGTTAGGACCTTTAGGTCCCTTTTGAAATTATGTTTTTGCATTTTGTAATAGGTAGTAGTTTGTGATTTGTAAATTATGAACTCATGTAAATTAGTAAATTTATGTAATCATATGTTGATGTACATATTTTGAAGAATTTTGTTAATTAATATAATTTGAGAATATCTTCATGAAATTTTAGTTCATTTTGAATTTGAATAAAATTGTGGATTAATGTTGAGAAGTTGAAATGATTGTTAATGTTGAGACCATGTTGATGGTTATTGGAGTTTGAGAATGATTGGAAATGATTATTGGAATTGTTTTTCACAGGTTCCGAAGAACTGTGTTCTCCATTTTTAGCTGGTACTCTGCCGGATTATCTATAAAATTTTTGGAACCTCAAATAAATTATAATTTCAATAAATGACTTAAATGAATTATATTTCATAAATTGTACTTCATAACTAAAAAAAAAATTAGGAAGAATAAAAAAAATAATTAAATTAAAATAGAGTGTTCCGGTACACTGCGTGGCATATCTTACTTGGCTACACTGTAGATAGGTAAGGAGTGTCACAAAAATGGAGAAAACAGTTCTTCGGAACCTGTGAAAAACACTTCCAATAATCATTTCCAATCATTCTCAAACTCCAATAACCATCAACACGGTCTCAACGTTAGCAATCATTTCAAGTTCTCAACATTAATCCACAATTTCATTCAAATTCAAAATCAACTAAAATTTCATGAAGATATTCTCAAAATATATTAATTAACAAAATTCTTCAAAATATGTACATCAACATACGATTACATAAAATTACTATTTACATGAGTTCATAATTTACAAATGACAAACTACTACCTATTACAAAATGCAAAAACATAATTTCAAAAGGGACCTAAAGGTCCTACCACTGATGCACTGTAGATGAGAGGTGACTTTGACTCTAGGCAGATCTGTGACCTCACCCAGTCTGTGGTCTGCTGGGCTCTCTGTCTGTCTCTCCAGAACCTAATCGTGGCAAAAAGCTACGCGCTAAGCAATAATGCTTAGTGGTGCCAATAATAAAACAAAAAGAATTAAAAGGAAATGAATATGCAGTGAGTGTATTGATGTCTCATGCAGACAAATTTTTTATAATTATTGGTAGTCTTATTTATTTGGTACTTGTTATATTCATTATTTTATTAAATTTATCAACTTTCATTTTTGGTTGCCTAAGTAACCTATACTGGATGACTAGACTGCATAAACAGGTAAACTGGCACTGGGTATCAAGTACCTCGGGCTGTCACACCATCGGTCACATATGTATCTCGATTAATGTGAGCAACTAATAAGTCAGAATAACATTAGTCACAAGGCTAAGTAACATAATATCAGAATGGCTAAAAGCCATAAAATCACAGAATGGCATAATGCCATGTGCAATACTGCTAACTGAACCCTATTGGCATGCCAACCTATCCAAACCAATCTTACTAGGTGTACTAGGGCATGTTACACTTTTAAACTTTACAATTCTTGAAATTTAAGTTTAGGTGTTACTATTCATTTTATTAGTCAACTAAAATGTTGACTTTTGCATAGACAATAAGTACATTGGTTCTAATACTCCCAACATACCACATTTTGCATTATAAAGTTGTTGGTATTAGTTGCCAATACCATTTCTAAGCTTAATGTTAGTTGTTCAAAATTTTCAGATTTCAAGCCTTGTGTTTATTGTTCCATTGGTCATTTTTATAGTAGGAATTTGGAAAAATTGTCTTCATGAAAGTTGTTCCTTATTTTGTCTAGTTACATTTCGTTTTTGGAATCACTCCATTTGGAGTTTTGTAACTCAAGTTATGGCCTAAACACCATAACTGGCCAGATTGGACAGAATCCAAAATTAGGCAAACCGGTTTTGCCAGATTTGGTAACCTAAGTTTGGTTGGCAATTTGACTAGGTTATGATCAGAATTTGGATTTGTGTTCTCCATGAAAGTTGTAGGTCTATGTCTCAGCTTTCTGCTGGTAATATTTAAGGTCAATTGGACCTTTCTACACTTAGTTATGACCAAATGAATAAGCACTGTTTATTTAGTCATTTTTCCCAAGCAGATTACAGGTCACCCGGATTAGGGCAATTTTTAGGTTAACTTAGTTTGGTTTTCTGGGCAAGGTTTCTATACCAAAGTTGTGCAATTATGTGTCTAGTTTCATGTCCAATTGGCCTTTCACCAATTGAACCTCTACAACTCCATTTATAACTGCCCAAACCTGCTGGACTCATACTCAGTCCTGCAGGTTAGCCAAGGTAGCTCACCCACACTCAATTGCCAAGCCTAAACTCACTTTGTAACACCCTATGTTCGGTAGTGCGTTCTACTGTTCCGGTGACCAGTGTTGTCCGGACAGCTAGGATGCCTAGAACTACACTTAGACATGGATGAGGACACATAAAATAATGAAATACAAGAAAAGAAAATACAAGAAAAACAAAGGAAAAATAATAGCAAAGAAATGTAACCAAGTTAAGCGAGCCGAGAACCCTAGCGATGGGCGACCGCACCGGGAAGTTGCAGCGTGGACCGTTGACTAGCCCTGGACCACGGGAAACCCTGAAAAATATTTTTAAGACTTAAATAGACATCTATTGAAGCATAAATACCATTAAAAATATCAAAGAAAAATTAATTAATAGTACAAAAAAAAGTGAGAAATCGAAAAACGGACAAAACTCGGTGTTACCGAAAAATCAGGAATGCAACCCGAACAGGGGCATTGTAGTCATTTGACACCTCGTGTTGTCTTTTGACTTAAATGTCCATTAAAAATACATGATATTACACTTGGAAAATGTCATGAAAAATTAAATTAGTGATACATAAATTAAATAGTAAAAATTAGGGGTTAAATGTGAAAATTGAAAACTTGGATTATTATAATATTAATTATACTTAGTGGACAATTAGTGGAACACTAAGTGGGACTATAAATTGCCAAAATTCTATCCACTTTCACCTTCATCTTCCTCATTACTTGATTTTGCCGAATTCATTTTCTCTCCATTGTCCTCCATGGCAGGCCACCCATGCAAAGCTCCAATCTTCACTTTCAAGCCATAATTTCTTGTAAGTCTTTCCTTTAAAAGTGATCCTTACACAATGGGCAGTAGATAGGTAGTAAGAAGATCAAAATTTGGAGAGGTTTTGAAGAGTTTCCAAAGTGGTAAGTTTGTGTTTTTGGTTATTGCTTCATTAAAGTTAGTAAGAATGTTATGAGTACTTGAATTATGAAGAGATTTTTAAGGTTTGATGTCTAGAGGGAGAGGTGTATTTTTGGCAGCCATGGAAACTCCTTAAGGGCAGTTTATTCTTGCTTGTAAATGGTAGATTAAAGGGTTGATTAAGTATTTATATGTGTAGGAATAAATTGGGTGATGTATACTAAGTATATGTGAATGTATACTTGAATTTGGAAGCTTGGAACTTTATTCAAAGTGAGGTACAAATTGGCAGCTTGATTTGGTGAGCCATAAAAATGTTATTTCATGTTTGGTTTATGGAATATTAATGTTGAATTGTGGTACTTGTTATTGCAGCTTGTGTATATGTATGATGGTGTGAGGTAGGACATGTAAATGAGCTAGGTTAGGTGATTGAATTGTTGTAATTTGAGCTTGAAAAATTCTGTACTAAATGGTGCATATTGAGTGTGATTGTAAGCTGCCAAAATGACCAACAATATGTTGTGAAATGTGTTTAGGTTATGCTACAAACCAGAATTGGCATGAATGTGTCATTTTGTAAGTGTTAAATGTATCATTTGATGAGTGATGGACAATGTGTAGTAGGGCAGTATGTGTCTTGGCTTAGAACCTTAAGTGTGTGGCTCCAATTGGTATGAGACCAATTGGAGGTGAAACTAGGCACACAATGTGCCAACTTTCATGAAGAAAGCTTACCAAAATTCTTCTTGTAAGGTAACTTGAAAAATGACCAAATCCAGATTAGTGCAATTAAGGCCTGAAAATTGACCATTTGGGCTGTAGTTAGTGTTTAGGCCATAACTCACTCAAAACAGGTCCAATTGACCTGAAATTTTGACCATGAATAGTTAAGACCTATATCTACAAGTGGGGTTGTAGATTGCTTTGTCGCGGTGTACAACACGGCATTGATCGGAAATTTGTGTCATGGCTTAAGAATGTGCCAACTTTCATGAAGAAAGCTTACCAAAATTCTGCTTGTAAGGTAACTTGAAAAATGACCAAATCCAGATTAGTGCAATTAAGGCCTGAAAATTGACCATTTGGGCAGTAGTTAGTGTTTAGGCCATAACTCACGCAAAACAGGTCCAATTGACCTGAAATTTTGACCATGAATAGTTAAGACCTATATCTACAAGTGGGGTTGTAGATTGCTTTGTCGTGGTGTACAACACGGCATTGATCGGAAATTTGTGTCATGGCTTAAGTTGTGTATGAATTGGCAACACTATGTTCTTAAATTATTTGACTAAATTGTGTTATTATGAGCTTTGATAATTTGTGAAATGGAGTTTAAATTCTTATTGACATTCACTGTCTTTTGAATTTAACCATGTTTTGATTTATAGAGATTTATTGTGATATTGTGAAATGGAGTTCAAATTCTTTATGACATTCATTGTCTTGAATTTAACTATGGTTTAAGTATCCACTATTTATATGACTTATGATTTGTGATTTAAAGTTGTATTTGCTTAATGTTGTGCACCACTGAGACATTGTCTCAGTGATAGCTTTTCATTGCTGTCGCAGGTAGACAGACGGACAAGGCAGCAGACTAGGCTGCTAGTGCATTCAGCGAGAGATCATCGGATATATTGAGTATACCACATTTTGCATTTTATACTGTAATGTATGTTCACTGTATGTATATATTGTTCTTGGTTTTGAGCAGTTGTAAACTAAAATTTTACATTGAAGTTGTAAAATAAATTATGAGTTATTTTGGCTTGTAAAATTTGTACTGTATTTTTTTTATCTCAGCCTTTGAAAAATTATTGTGGATTTGAGTTGAAAAACATATTGTGTTGAATTATGTTGGAGTTTGAGATTGAGAAATATTTTTGAAGTGCTTTTTACAGGTTTTTGAAGAACTGTTTTATTTAAAATACAGAGGGCACTCCGCCAAAATTTTTACAGAAATTCATAATAATTCAAATGTGTTAGTTGTTCCCTTAAGTTCAAAAAACTTTTTAACACCTGTAAATAGTGCTCACCACTGTAAAAAGAAGTAAGAAAAGTTTTAAAATCCCTTGTAGTGTATTTAATGGGTTATCAGTAGACGAAGTTGGTAGTTCATTAGGTATACTACGGGATCATGTTATGCCTTATAGAGGGGTAGGGTGTGACATGTTTAAGTGGTATCAGAGCTTGTTGTTAAAATTCTGTTTTCATCTATAATTTGAATATTCTTTCTTCATAGTACAACTGCTCAATGTCATTATTTGATACATACAGTACATTACATTATAAATATGCACTAACGGGAGGAAATCTCCTTGTGTTATTTGTCTAGAAGGTCTAAGATCCTCGAATTGACTATGGAAGAGGGTGATCGTTCAGTCGATCAATTGATAGAAGCTGAGGTACAAGTTGAGACCCCAGCTCCACAAAGTGTCGAAGGCAGATTGTGCAGTTTCTTTGGTACAAATTCTCGCACAAATGGCCCAGTAAATGGCCACTTTCTTTCAATAAATGGCTGATACTCTGTCAGCTCAAGCTCAAGTACAGACCCAACCCCCCCAAGGGCAACATGAAATAGAGAAGAGGGAGAAACCTATGGGTCAGAGCTCAAGCAGTAATTTGAGAAAGAGAATAGAATTTGAGGAGCCCCGAGCTCAGGGATATAACAGGTGGATCATCAGCAGAGACCACCAAGGTCCAGTCGTCGAACAACTAGAAGTTCCTATCCTCCCTGCCAATGTGAAACTTGTGGTAAAAATCATGGTGGGATATGCTACAAGGTCATAGGAGCCTGTTATAACTATGGAGGCATAGGACACTTTGCCAAGGACTGCACTAGTGCCCGTAGAGTTGGACCACCTTCTACTCTCGCTGAAGGGTTAGTTCAAAGCCACTGTCACGAGAGGTTCACAACCACCCCAGAGGTAGAGACAGGGGGTAGAGGTAACCCAAGAGGCGGCTAAGGCACTGTGAAACAATCAGAGCAAGACAGTGCTCCAGTTAGAGTCTACGCAATGAGACAGAGAGAAGAGGCCGAGACATCTGATGTTGTGGCTGGTACCTTCTCAACTTTTAATCAAGATGTGTTTGTGTTATTTGATCTGGGTTCTACCCATTCTTATCAAAGTGCTAGCATCATTGATTGCATTGCTGTTCCATGTACAAAAATGGACTTTGAGGTGCTAGTAACAAGTCCGTTAGGACAGGAGGTCAGGGTTAATAGAATGTATAGAGATTGTCCTTTGGTGATCCAAGGACACACTTTTCTGTCTGATCTCATTGAAATGCCCTTCAGAGATTATGATATCATCTTGGGCATGGATTGGTTAGCCAAGTATTACACTATGATTAACTGTAGATTGAAGACAGTTACTTTTGATCTCCCTCAGTACAGTGATGTGGTAATACATGGGGAGAGGTAGCTATTGCCATCAAACGTCATTTCGGCTGCACTAGCCAGAAAAATGATTAGAAAGGGGTGTGAAGCATACTTGGCACATTTGGTAGACACCCAAGTGGGGAGTCCAGCATTGAGGGACATCCCTACAGTGTATGACTTTCCAGATGTGTTTCCTGATGAATTGCCATGATTACCTCCGGAAAGAGAGGTGCAGTTTGAAATTAATATTATGCCTGGTGTGGATCCAATCTCCATAACACCATATAGAATGGTACCAGCAGAGTTGAAGGAGTTGAAGGTACTGTTGCAATAACTACTTGAAAAGGGCTTCATCCGCCTAGTGTGTCACCATGGGAGCGCCCGGTATTGTTTGTTAAGAAGAAGGATGGCACTCTTCGTTTATGTATTGTTTGACATGGAGTGAATACTTTTATGTTAGTGTTAGAATTATATGTTCATGTTGTTATTCCTTCTGAGGAATAAATTTTGATGCATTAGTGATTAGTCCTTTAAGATAAGGATTGTGATAATAAGTGAAATTAGTTTTGGAAGAGTTTATCAGTGAAAAGTATTTTCTAACACACCATAAATTATAAAGCTAATTGGCGAGCCTACTTAATGTAAGGCAAGAGGACGTAAAAGTAAGATGCGAAAATAGAATTGCTCTAGATGAAGGTAAGGATGTTACTGTTAGTAATTGCTAATGGATACTGTAATCAGAATAAGATTCGAATATCAGTAAATTCGAAAAGGATAAAATATCAGAAAATTTGATCTATTGGGATGTATCGTAGTAACTATGCAATGTTCTTGATGTTTATACTGTAAGCTGCAGATTACAGTACTGATTAGAGATTATTGTGTAGAGCTACGTACTACCTGATAATACACCAAGATGAGAATAGTTACCAACGGCATCTGTTTTGGCATAGTTATGCCAGAACAAAATTTAATTGTTGGAAATAAGTTTGAAAATCCAACTTAGGGATCTAAAACTCAAAAGTTAGAATATCGAAAGGTTATAGTTCAGTACAAAAGGAAGTAAGTTATAGAATATTGATAGATAAAAAGAGTTATGGACGTAAAAATTCAAACAATTGGTTCAGATATAACAAAGAAATGTTACGAATGTGAGGAAGACTATGGACTAGAATGGTCAGAGGACCAATGACTAGATAAATCATTCTAACATGACCTCAAGGGTCATTCAAGAAGGAACATGAACTGAAATATTAGACAGGACAATAGTAAGAGGAGATTGGTGTTATACAAATAAATTAAATGTTGTATTAGATTGTTAAAAGTCTTATACAAATTTGAGGAAAAGAAGATTATACGATCATATAGAAAGGAGAAAATAAACGTATGACTATTGTAAGATGGCTATTGAGTAAAATTTCGCGGACGAAATTTATTTTAAGGGGGGGAGAATTGTAACACCCCTATGTTCGGTAGTGCGTTCTACTGTTCCGATGACCAGTGTTATCCGGACAGCTAGGATGCCTAGAACTACACTTAGACATGGATGAGGAGACATAAAATAATGAAATACAAGAAAAGAAATTACAAGAAAAACAAAGGAAAAATAATAGCAAAGAAATGTAACCAAGTTAAGCGAGCCGAGAACCATAGCGATGGGTGACCTTGAGGAAGTTGCGGCGTGGGTTGACTAATACGGACCGGGAAACCCTGGAAAATATTTTTAAGACTCAAATAGACATCTATTGAAGCATAAATACCATTAGAAATATCAAAGAAAAATTAATTAATTAGTACAAAGAAAAGTTAGAAATCGAAAAACGGACAAAACTTCGTTATTCTGAAAAATCGGGAATGCAACCCGAACAGGGGCATTGTAGTCATTTGACACCCCGAGTTGTCTTTTGACTTAAATGTCCATTAAAAATACATGATATTACACTTAAAAAATGTCATGAAAAATTAAATTGGTGGTACATAAATTAAATAGCAAAAATTAGGAGTTAAATGTGGAAATTGAAAACTTGGATTATTATAATATTAATTATACTTAGTGGACAATTAGTGGAACACTAAGTGGGACTATAAAATGCCAAAATTCTGTCCACTTTCACCTTCATCTTCCTCATTACTTGATTTTGCCGAATTCATTTTCTCTCCATTGTCCTCCATGGCCGGCCACCCATGCAAAGCTCCAATCATCACTTTCAAGCCATAATTTCTTGTAAGTCTCTCCTTTAAAAGTGATCCTTACACAATGGGCAGTAGATAGGCAGTAAGAAGATCAAAACATGGAGAGGTTTTGAAGAGTTTCCAAAGTGGTAAGTTTGTGTTTTTGATTATTGCTTCATTAAAGTTAGTAAGAATGTTATGGGTACTTAAATTATGAAGAGATTTTTGAGGTTTGATGTTTAAAGGGAGAGGTGTATTTTTGGCAGCCATGGAAACTCCTTAAGGGCAGTTTATTCTTGCTTATAAATGGTAGATTAAAGGCTTGATTAAGTGTTTATATGTGTAGGAATAAATTGGGTGATGTATACTAAGTATATGTGAATGTATGCTTAAATTTGGAAGCTTGGAACTTTATTCAAAGTGAGGTACAAATTGGCAGCTTGATTTGGTGAACCATAAAAATGTTATTTCATGTTTAGTTTATGGAATATTAATGTTGAATTGTGGCACTTGTTATGGCAGCTTGTGTATATGTATGATGGTGTGAGGTTGGACATGTAAATGAGCTAGGTTAGGTGATTGAATTGTTGTAATTTGAGCTTGAAAAATTCTGTACTAAATGGTGCATATTGAGTGTGATTGTAAGCTGCCAAAATGACCAACAATTTGTTGTGAAATGTGTTTAGGTTATGCTACAAACCAGAATTGGCATGAATGTGTCATTTGGTAAGTGTTAAATGTATCATTTGATGAGTGATGGACAATGTGCAGTAGGGCAGTGTGTGTTTTGGCTTAGAACCTTAAGTGTGTGGCTCCAATTGGTATGAGACCAATTGGAGGTGAAACTAGGCACAAAATGTGCCAACTTTCATGAAGAAAGCTTACCAAAATTCTACTTGTAAGGTAACTTGAAAAATGACCAAATCCGGATTAGTGCAATTAAGGCCTGAAAATTGACCATTTGGGCAGCAATTAGTGTTTTGGCCGTAACTCACTCAAAACAGGTCCAATTGACCTAAATTTTGACCATGAATAGTTAAGACCTATATCTACAAGTCTTATGAAGACACCAAAGCCCAAAAATGACCATAGGCAAGTCAAAAAGCTTGCACAAGTTCGGGTCCAAAAACTGGCCGAACCTAAAATGACCTAAAATGACCTAAAATGACTAATTTTGATGCATTTTGACCAACAATAGTAAAATGACCATAACTTGGCCTAGTGAACTCAGAATGACCTGAAATTTTGCCCCGCGTGTAATAAGACATAGATCTACAAGTTTGTAGTTTCGATCGAAACCCGAAAACTGAGGGAACTAGGTCGTCCGGCTAGGTCAAACTAGTATCCCGGAATCCAGCAAATTGCAATAAAACGCAATATAGATGGAAATGAATTGGGTAACATGTACCAACCCTAAAAGACTACAAATGTGACATATTGGTAACATTAAAACCTAATTCACCTAGAACGCATCGAGGGTCGACATATTAGGTTGACTAAGCAAATAATAGAATTCAGTAAATTAATTATTAAGCATTGTGATTAGAGACAGTTTTAATGAGTACTGAAACACTTCAAATTGTGTTTCTCAGTTAGCAAAGACTCAGGGAAAGGGAAGGAAACACTGAGTCAAGGCCAGGAGACAGTTATCAGAGGTTTGTGCACTGTGATTATTTCTTTTGAATTTTTCAATTGAAATAAATTATGACTATTTGTATATTATTGTTTTCAATTATGGAAATGTGTTTGAATGGATACTTATTGCTTAAAAAGCATTATAAATGGTTTGAAACTGTGGAAAAATTGATTTAGTGTGATTTGTGAAAATTTAAAGTTAATTATGAATTGTGTTGCCATCTTGTGAATGAAATTATGACTTTGGAAATTTATTGGATTTCTCACGAATCATTTGAATAAAATGTTTGGAATTGATTTTGTGTTCACACTTAGCATGACAGTATCACATTATTCCTCCTCCATTTATGGAGTTGAGATCGTTTATTTTTCTTCCTCTTTGGTTTACCAGTTGAGATTGTAGATCGGATGAGTACTCATTAGCTAGCTAGCCACCTCCCTCATTGATTTCGATTAGTGGGGTTGTAGATTGCTTTGTCGTGGTGTACAACGCGGCATTGATCGGAAATTTGTGTCATGGCTTAAGTTGTGTATGAATTGGCAACACTGTGTTCTTAAATTATTTAACTAAATTGTGTTATTATGAGCTTTGATAATTTGTGAAATGGAGTTTAAATTCTTATTGACATTCACTATCTTTTGAATTTAACCATGCTTTGACTTATAGAGATTTATTGTGATATTGTGAAATGAAGTTCAAATTCTTTATGACATTCATTGTCTTGAATTTAACTATGGTTTAAGTATCCACTGTCACACCCTACCCCTCTGTACGGCATAACATGATCCCGTAGTATACCTAATGAATTACCAACTCCATCTACTGATAATCCATTAAATACACTACAAGGGATTTTAAAAACTTTTCTTACTTCTTTTACAGTGGTGAGCACTATTTACAGGTGTGAAAGACTTTGGTGAACTGAAGTGAAACAACTAACTCATTTGATTTATTTGGAATATCTGTAAAAATTTTGGCAAGGTGCCATTTGTATTTTGGACAAAACAGTTCTTCAGAAAACCTGTAAAAAGCACTTCAATATATTTTCAAATCTCAACTCCAACATTTTTATCAACACAACACATTTCTCAAGTCAAATCCACAGTGATTTTCAAAGACTAAGATACAAAGATATAACACAATTTTTACAAGCCAAATAACTCATAATTATTTTACAACTTTACTGTACAACTTAAATTTACAACTGCTCAAAACCAAGAATAAAATATACATACAGTGAATATACATTACTGACAAAATGCCACATGTGGTATACTCACTATACCCAAAAATCTCTCATTGGCGATACTAGCGACCTAGCCTCGCTCTGTCTGTCTCTCTACTGCGGCGGACAATAAAAGCTATCATTGAGACAATGTCTCGATGGTGCACAACATTTACCAAATACAAATTTTAAATCACAATTCATAAATCATATCAATAGTGGATACTTAAAACCATAGTTAAATTCAAGACAATAAATGTCAACAAGAATTTAAACTCCATTTGTTAATATCACAATAATTTTCAATAAGTCAGATCATGGTTGAATTCAATAGATGTATATGTCAATAAGAGTTTAAATCAATTTCACAATCTCACAATACATAATAACACAATTCGATCAAATAATCAAGAATACAGTGTTGCCAATCTATAACACAATTTAGGCCATGACACAATTTTTTCCATATATGCCGTGTTGTACACCACGACAAGACATGCTCACCCCAATAATCGAAATCAATGAGGAGAAAACTAGCTATATAATGAGAACTCATCCATACTCACCTCATTTGGGAAGTCAAAGAGGAGGAACATAATCATACTCACCCGGACTAATAAGTCAAAGAGGAGGAATAATCACACTCACCCCATTAATGGAGGAGGAACATATTATCGTGTCATGCCAATTGTGAGTCAAAACAATTCCAAACATTTTATTCAAATGATCCGTAAGAATCCAATAAATTTCCAAAGTTATAATTTCATTCACAAAATGGCAACACAATTCGTAATTCACTTCAATTTCCACAAAAACCATTTCTGATTGCTTTTCAATCAATAAGTATCCATCAAATACCATTCAAACAATTTTTCACGATTTCAAACCATTCACAATGTTTTTCAATCAATAAGTGTCCACCAAACACATTTCCACAATTTAAAACAATGATATGCAAATAGTCAATATTTATTTCCATTGAAAATAATTCAAAAGAAACAGTTGTTGTGCACAAACCTCGATGGTATCCCTCGATCTGGACTCAGTGTTTCCTTCCCTTTTCTGAGTCTTTGGTGGCGAAACACAATTTGAAGTGTTTGATTACTAATTTAAAGCTGTCTCTATCGATGGTGTTTGGTAAATAATGCACGAACTCAATTATTCACTTAATCACCTAATATACCACCCTCGTTGCATTTTAGGTAAATTAGGTTTTAGTGTCGTTAATATGTCACATTTGATAGGGTTTTAGGTTTGGTATGTTTTACCAAAGTCATTTCCTTGCTTAGTGCATTTTAATGCAAATTCTTTGGATCAGGGACACTGGTTTGACCTAACCGGACGATCTAGTTTCCTCGGTTTTCGGGTCTTGGTCGAAACTACAAACTTGTAGATTTAGGTCTTATGGACCGCGGTGCAAAATTTCAGGTCAATCCGAGTTAAGTAGACCGAGTTATGGTCATTACACTCTTGCTGGTCAAATGGTACCATTTTAGGTCAATTTTAGGTCAAATTGGTCAATTCTCTTGTGCAAGTTGTTTGACTTGCTTATGGTCATTTCTGGGCTTTGGTGTCTTCATAAGACTTGTAGGTATGGGTCTTAACTATTCTTGGTTAAAATTTCAGGTCAATTGGACCTGGTTTGAGTGAGTTATGGCCTAAACACTCACTGCTGCCCAATTGGTCATTTTTCAAGTCCTAATTGCACCTAATCCGAATTGGTCATTTTTAGGTCACCTTGCAAGCAGAATTTTGGCATGGTTTCTCAATGAAAGTTGGCACATTTTGTGCCTAGTTTCACCTCAAATTGGTCTCATACCAATTGAGGTTACACATTTAAGGTTATAGGCTAAAATGTGTACTGCCCTCAATATGCTTTTCACACCCCATTCAAAACACATATTTACCTTGCAAAGTTTACTTCCATACCCTACCAAATCAGTTTTGGTACATTACCAAAAGCACTTTCTACTTTACATTAACATTATTTTGGGCAGATTCCAATCAGCCTCAACACACCAATATCATTCACAATTACAATTTCTAAGTACTATTACAAACACACCTAACCATTACAAATTTTACACACACTTTACAAGATCAATCTACATACATATCATCAATCCTTCTAGGTTAATATTCTGCATACATTTCCTTCAATATATACCATTACTCAAGTGTCCCCAAGCTGCCACAAACCATTCTTCAACATCAAAGTGCCGTCCATTTTACAATTTCCCATCCAAGTGCATAAATCACCACATAAACATGAAATAATTCACTAGGTTACTAATTCATCATGATCAACACCATTTCTCATCAATTATATGCACAAATATCTCATCAAAAACGTGACTCATGGCTGTCCAAAATGAAAACAACAATAACCCTTCAAACTCAAAATTTTCTTTCACCAAACTAACACCCATAACATGAACATAAACTTTAACAAGGAAATTCTCAAAAATGCAAACTTACCTTTAATTGTAACTTGCTAAACCTTCATCAAACTTCTCAAAATTAGTATCAATATCTTCCTTGTGATGTGTAGACAAAGTTTAATGAAGAACACTAAGAGGTTGGAGTTGAAAATGGAGAGTTAAGAAAGCTTGCATGAAAAATGGCTATGGAGTTTCCTTCACTCTTCAATTCGGCAATTTGAATGCAAATGAGGAAGATGACTTATTCAGCTGCATTTTAAGTGTACACATGTCCCACTATGTATTTAATTAATCCCCTTAGTGGTCCACTTAGTCACTTAATCACATAATAAAGTAATTATTCATTTATTCCACATTTAACCCATAATTTCCACTATTTATTTTAGGTACCACCAATTTAATTTTTCATTTTATTTTCTAAGTGTAATACTATTTATTTTTAATGGACATTTAGGTCAAAAGACACTTCGGGATGTCAAATGACCATAATGCCCCTGTTCGGGTGGCATTCGAGAATTTTAGGTATTACAGGGTTTTGTGTGTTTTTAGATTTCTCAATTTTATTTGTAATAATTATTTTATTTTTATTTGATATTACTAAATATATTTATTCATAAACAAGGCTCTATTTATGAAACAAAAATGTTTTCGAGGTTCCATGATCAGAGCGATCCAACGGTCCACGCAGTGACTTCCAGTCTGATCACCCATCGTTAGGTTTCCCGGCTCGTTTAACTTGATCACATTTCTTTGCAATCATTTTTCCTTTGTTTTTCTTGTACTTTCTTTTCTTTTATTTCATTATTTTATGTCTCCTCACTCTCATTGAAGTGTGGTTCTAGGCATCCTAGCTGTCCGGACAACACTGGTCACTGGAGCAGCAGAACGCACTACCGAACTTAGGGGTGTTACATCCACTATTTATATGACTTATGATTTGTGATTTAAAGTTGTATTTGGTTAATGTTGTGCACCACTGAGACATTGTCTCAGCGATAGCTTTGAAGGAACGGAAGCGTGAAAAACACAAGATTATACCATTGAATTCAAAAATTTTCACCTAGGGTCACATGCACCATGCAAGATTTATTTTTATCTATTTGATTTCAATGATAAACAACATATTAAAACTCTTTTAATATGATTTTGGATCTGTATTTGCCATTTAAAATTTTAAAATTAATCAGATTAATTTTAGAACCCTAGATTAAATCAAGAACGATTACACTAACCTCTTGATGTCTTTGCAGTGTCTGCGCTTTGAGATTCGTCTTGAGGACACGGATGTTGTCCCTCTAGCTTGTCCACACCAAGAACACCTATGGCAGCCCTTGAATAGCTTCTAAAGCCTTTTCTATTAATTAGAAATTCAAGTTCTGCCTTTTAAGCGATTAGAGATGTAAACAGGACACTAGAAACAATTTCTAGTGTTCTTAATTCAAGAGATTGATGGCTAATCTCTTTGAATTGATGAGAGATGAAGAGAAATAGCTGGAGAGGCTCAAAGTGGCGTGACAATTGAGAGGAGAGGCTGCTGGTTATGTTTTCTTTTCATAACCACACTTAAATAGCTAGGTTAACACATTAAACCCTAGCCACATGTCACCTTTTGATTAGCTCTAGGTTTAAGTGACCCAATCACATTGTGCCAAGTGTCAAACCTATATTTAATCTTGATTTTAATCATCTTACATGATTAAAAACATTTGGCAAGCTTATGTGTTATGCCATGTGTCACCATCTCATGGTGCCACGTGTCACTGTCGTGAAATGACCAAAATGCCCTGTGTCTTAATTTTGAGTTCTTAACCCAAAATAATTATTTTCTTCTTCTAATTAATTTATATCAAATATAAATTAATTAATTAATCTCTATTAATTAATTTCTCATCAATTAAATTCATATTTAAACACTTTAAATATAAATTTAATTTATACTACACATCCAATAATCTAGATTTGGTTTCAAGTCATGCTAGGGACTTTGCAATTTAATTGCAAACCAAATCTATTTAATTAATCAATTAAACTCTTTAATTAATTAATTAAATCATATTTAAATAGGTGATAACTTGTGTATGTGTGTGACTTACTAGGCTCATCACTAATTGGCAATGAGACATGATATTAACTCTTAATATCATCGAACTCTTTCTTACCATAAATGATTTCTCTAAATCATTTTATGAACCTCATAGACCATGGTTAACACCTAGCATAGCATGCCATGGCCACCCAATTAGTAATAAGATTTACCTTAAATGAACCTATAATCATATGTTACCATGTACTAGAATCTCTCATTACAAAATCCCAACTCAAGTTGAGTCATGGTTTTATCAAACTCCATTTGCTATGAATATTATGTTCTCTTTTAATTCCAGTTCTTGATTAAAAGATTTTCTCATCGAAACTCTTTTACGAATAAATCTATCTGTCCTGGCCAGGAACTTGAAACATCAAGAACAATTAAATGAACATAGGATTTTATCTCTATTTACTTAGAGGAACAGATTCCTTCTTGATCAACACCTACCTCAATATATAACTAGCAGGAGCCAACACATGCCCATATACCCATACATAGTACAAGTATGAAAGCAGTATCAAACTCAAACTACCTATATACAAGATAACTGTGCTATCTCAGGTCTAAAGATTTAATGCACTGATATGATTTATGACAAAACATTGACAAGAGTAAACTCCATGTGCTTGTCATAAGTGTCACTGGTTCGGTCTACTTATCATTTATAAGTGCCTATCAAGTTTGTTATATAGCATGAGACTCACCATTCCATCTTATTTATATCTCATATAAATAACTTGGGAACAAACATGAATACAATCTTTCTGGATAAGTCATGTCCTTATTATGAAGTATCCTCGATTGTGAACCTATTTATGATACTTTGTGCTAGAAATATTGTCACTCATATTCTTAACAACTTAAGAATAATATTTCTAACAAAATATCAATGGACCTTTTCTATTACACATAAATATATTATGTAAATGGAAAAGTGGAAATGCCTTTTATTATTAAAAATATGTACAAGATACATACTAAATGATATGCTCTAGGGCATACTACTAACAATCTCCCATTAGCACTAGAGCCATTCATTACAATATCTTAGACCTATCTTCTCAAGATGTCGGTCTAACTGAGTCTGTGACATAAGCTTAGTGAATGGATCAGCTGGATTTTTTAGCTGATGTTATTTTTCTGCATGGCTATATCGCCTTGCCCAACTATATCTCTGATAATGTGGTAGTGCCTTTCTATGTGTTTGGATTTTGGATGAGACCTTAGTTCCTTAGCTCAGTATGATCGCTCCATTATTGTCACGGTGTAGTGGAGCTGGCGACTCAATGGAAGGAACTCTTGTAAGTTACATCACGAACTTCTTTATCCAAACAACTTCTTTTGCGACATCGATGCAGCAATATACTCGACCTCGAGAGTGGAATCTGCGATCGTTCTCTGTTTGGAACTCTTCCAACTGACTGCACCTCTATTACAAATGAACACATATCCAGAGGTAGACTTTCTATCATCGATATCTGATTGGAAATCAGAATCAGTATAACCATCCAATTGCAAGTCTCCACTTCATAAATCAAGAATAAATCCTTAGTTCTTCTTAAGTACTTAAGAATATTCTTGTGACTATCGATGTTCCAAACTGGATTGGATTAATACACCTAGCCAAACTAACGACATATATGCGATATCAGGCCTAGTACACAACATTGCATACATTAAACTTCCAATAGCCGAAGCATATGGAATCCTGGCCATCTTATCTCTTTCTTCAGGTGTCTTTGGAGACATCTCTTTAGAAAGGTGGATACCATGTCTCACTAGTAACAATCCTCTCTTGGAATCAAGCATGTTAAACCTCTTTAACACCTTTTCCAAGTATAGACTTTGGGATAAACCAATTATTCTTTTCGCTCTATCTCTATAGATGCGAATCCCAAGAATATAGGTTGCCTCCCCTAAGTCTTTCATGGAGAATGTATTTGACAACCATACCTTTATAGTCGTCAACATACCTGTATCATTACCCATCAACGATGTCATCCACATATAAGACAAGGAAAGTGATAGCTTGTCACTAACCTTCTTATATACACATGGCTCATCCTCATTTTTGATAAAACCAAAAGATTTAATGGCTTCATCAAAACGGATGTTCCAACTCCTCGAAGCTTGTTTCAACCCATAAATGGATCGCTTTAGCTTGCATACCTTGGAATGATCTTGGGATTCAAATCCCCTAGGTTGTTCCATGAAAATGTTTTCTTCAATGTATCCATTGAGAAAAGCTGTTTTGACATCCATCTGCCAAATCTCATAATCATAGTATGCAGCTATTGCTAATAAAATCCTAATTGATTTAAACATGGCAACAGGCGAGAAAGTCTCCTCATAGTCTATTCCTTGCCTTTGGCGAAACCCTTTCGCTACTAGCCTTGCCTTATAGGTCTCTACCTTTCCATCAGAACCAATTTTCTTCTTCAAAACCCATTTGTTCCCTATAGGTACAATACCTTCAGGTGGGTCAACAAGATCCCAAACTTGATTCTTATACATGGAATCAATCTCGGATTTCATAGCATCAATCCATTGTGAAGAGTCTATATCTGATATAGCTTCTTCATAGGTAAGTGGATCATCTCCATGATCTACTTCTTCATGAGTAGACAACTCTTGTTCTTCTTCATGAAGAAAATCATATCTCACTGGTGGGTGAGATACCCTGGTTGTTCTACGAGGAACAGTTGTAGATGTTTCATCAATGGGTATAAGTTGACTAGATGGATCTATATCCATCGATGCATTGGTTGGTCAGAATTCTCCAATTCTAACTCTATTTGCCTTCCTTTGCCTCCTTCTTGAACAAACTGTTGTTCAAGAAATGTGGCATCTCTACTTATCACAACCTTTTGTGAAGTAAGCAAATAAAAATAATATCCAAAACTATCTTTTGGATATCCAACAAATCGACCTCTTTCTGATCTGGTCTCCAATTTATCAGTGTTCAGTTTTTTGATATAAGCTGGACAACCCCAAATCTTAACATGCTTAAGACTTGATTTTCTTCCATGCCATATCTCATAAGGTGTGGAAGAAAGCGATTTTGATGGAATCCTATTCGAATATATAAAGTGATTCTAATGCAAATCCCCAAAGGAGATTGGCATATCGGTATAGCTCATCATACTACGTACCATATCCAATAGGTACGATTTCTCCTTCAGATACACCATTCATTTGTGGCGTTCTGGAGGAGTCGGTGAGAAACAATGCCATGCTCTCTCAAGTATTCATCAAATTCGATTACTCAAATATTCACCTCCACGATCCGATCGAAGAGCTTTAATATTTTTTCCTGTTTGATTTTCTACTTCAGATTTAAATTCTTTGAACTTTTCAAAGGATTCATGTTTGTATTTCATCAAATACAAATACCTGAACCTTGATTTATCATCAGTAAAGGTAATAAAATAATGAAAGCCCCCTCTAGCCATTTCTTTAAACGGACCACATACATCACTATGTATTAGTTCCAAAATATTTTCAGCTCTTAGCCCTTGTCCAACAAAGGGTGATCTAGTCATTTTACCTTGAAGGCAAGATTCACAAGTTGGAGTAGGCTTAGAGCCCAATGAGGATAGAATCCCCATTTTCTCCAATTTTTCAATCCTATCTTCTGCAACATGACATAACCTTAAGTGCCAAATATATTTTGAACTTGAGTTGGTTTTCACCATGGCATTGTATTCTTTTAGATCACTTGCATTCAATTTGTGTTTGTCATTATTATCCAAATAATAAAGACCATCATTCTTATAACCCGAACCAACATATTTATTTCCAAAATAAATATTGCAAACATCATCTGTGAACTGAAATTCATAGCCATTTCTAGTCAAACTAGATATAGAAATGATGTTCTTAAAAGCATCAGGTACATATAAAATATTATCCAAACACAAAACATGTCCAAACATGTAAAAAGATTTAGATCCTATGGCTAAAGCTTCAACAGTTGAGCCATTGCCAATCCGGACTCTAATATCTTGAGACCGCAAGTGCTCTTGTTTGCTAGTTCTGCATATCATTAGAAATGTGACAAGCGGCACGATATCTAAAACCCAAGCTGTAGATGAACTATAAGTATCATCGAATCTAAATAACAAGATATGGACATACCTTCCAGGTGTATCCTTCTTGTCCTTCGGAGAAGCAAGATACTCTGGCGGTTCCTTTTCGGTGCCCATCCTTTTGGCGATGGAAACACTTTCCTTTGCCTCCATCGACTTTAGTCTTCCTTTCTGTTTAGCTATTTTCTTGGAAGGACCAGGAATCTGAGGTTTCTTTTTCTTATTGCCCTTCTTCTTGTTGGACTTTCCAGCAGAAGAAGATGCAACCAAAGCTACCTCTTTTCCTTTATTGCCTGGCATATTCTTTTGGGCAATAACCAGCATGTTGAGTAATTAAGCTAAGGTGCATTCCTATTTAGTCATATGGAAATTTGTCACAAAATTCCCAAAAGACTCAGGAAGGGACTGAAGGATCAAATCCGTTTGTGGTTGGAAATCCATGTTGAAGTCAAGATGTTCCAACTGCTCAATCAGCCCAATCATCTTGTGGACATGATCCCCAACATTCTATCCCTCAGACATCCTCATACGGAATAACTGTCTAGATATCTCATACCTAGCATTCCTGCTGTGCTCACCATACAACTCTTGTAGGTGAAGGAGGATCTCACTCGCACTCTGCATGTTCTCATGTTGCTTCTGTAACTCATTACTCATAGAAGCAAGCATGTAACACTTAGCTCTCATATCATGCTCCTTCCACTTGTCCAAAGTTTCATGTTCCTCTTGTGTGGCCTCTGGAGGTAAGGGACCAGGAACATTTGAATCTAGAACATATCCTATATGTTCAAGGTTCAGGACAAGTTTCAAATTTCTTAGCCAATCGCATGATTAGGTCCTGTCAACTGTTGTGATCAAGTATGCTTGCAAGGATATTGGATGGTGGTGGTTGTTTTGTGCTCATTTTATCGAGAAAATTAACTGCAGAAAATAACCAGATTAATTAGTAAATGTATCATGTAATTAACCAAAATGATTATGGTCTTGTAATCAAATTGGTCCTCCCACTAACTTAGCGAATCCTACACTTCCAAAGTAGAAAGCGGAAATCCTAGTTGGATGGATTTCTAGTGGGTGATTGAATTCTTATAATTCTATTGATCATCCTCGGTACATCCATTATTGGAATTACAATAAACTATAAGTGAGCAACTCCTTGCCCATCACATCTCATGTGAGGTTCAATCCTTTACCTAGCCCCTAATGCTCAAAATCTCAGGTACATCCATTATTGACTTATCTTGCATTAGTTAAGTTGATCCCATTGAGCCAGTAATTATGCAAATAATTTTAATGTCCTCAGGTACATCCAATATTGGCCACCAAACCATTTACATATTTACAACATCTCATGCTTAACAATTATTCTTAAGAAAATCTCTTAAATTAATTGCATCTCATGCAACTATTTAAAATTTCTTAAAATAATTGCCCCAATGGAGGGCTTATGTTATAATTACTTTAATTATAGGATTTCCAACTTAATCATTTGTTTGGAAGATTTTATAGCCATCCTAATTACTATTAAGGTCTCACTTTGCACATTATCCATTTAGCATGCATATATCATATAATTGCATACATTCCCATACATCTCATGCATTCATGGATAAGCAGTAAATATGGTATGATCATGGACTTTCTAAGGGATTCAATTCTGAGCCACCAAGAATTGAATCAGGGCATTCCTAGGTGCATTTCATTCATTCATTTTACAAGAGTTGCTGAAGGAGTACATAATCAACACTTGATATTGAATTCCTCCCACTGGTCCCACCAATGCTCTTGACCTCATTGAACTTCTTGCAATCCAATATTACATAGTAATCCTTGGCATACCAAGGCGAATTTACATGAACTTAAATAAATGAAATTACAACCCAAAAATATTACAAACTTAATAATACATGCCCAAAATAAATATAAAATAAATTAATTAATTTACAATCCCAAAGAAACATAAAAGAAATAAATCCAATCACATTGGTCTTTTATAGCCCATGATCATCCATCATGCATATCACTATTTAACAATTAAATAAAACATACATACTTAAATTAAATTGAATATCTCATTTCAACTTAAAAATCCAGATTTGAATATGATTCAAATAAATTTAAAAATTCAGATTTGAATCTCATTCAAACAAATTTAAAAATTTAGATTTGAATCACATTCAAACAACTTCAAAAATTCAGATTTGAATCACATTCAAACATTTTTTAAAAAATCAGATTTGAATCACATTCAAATATTTTTTAAAAAATCAGATCTGAATTTTATTGAATCAATTTTAAAAAATCAGATTTAAATATGATTCAAACAACTTTAAAAATTCAGTTTTGAATCACATTCAAACAACTTTTAAAATTCAGATTTGAATCACATTCAAACATTTTTTTAAAATTCTGATTTGAATCATAATTTAATTGTGTGATTAAAACAACTAATTAAACACTTTAATTAGTCAAAGAATAGGCCTTAGATCATACAACAATTGCAGAATTAAAAGCCAAACCTTGAACCACCCATGGAACTATTGTTGCCGCCACCAATGGTGGCTTCACCATGTGTGCCGCCACACCTCTCTTAATCCAACCAGCAATGAATCAATCATCTCATGATCAAATCACACAATTAAATCATATAATTAACAATCTAAATGGCAAATATAGTGGCTCTGATACCAATTGAAGGAACGGAAGCATGAAAAACACAAGATTATACCATTGAATTCAAAAATTTTCACATAGGGTCACATGCACCATGCAAGATTTATTTTTATCTATTTGATTTCAATGATAAACAACATATTAAAACTCTTTTAATATGATTTTGGATCTATATTTGCCATTTAAAATTTTAAAATTAATCAGATTAATTTTAGAACCCTAGATTAAATCAAGAACGATTACACTAACCTCTTGATGTGCTGCAGCGTGTCTGCGCCTTTGAGATTCGTCTTCAGGACACCAGATGTTGTCCCTCTAGCTTGTCCACACCAAGAACACCTATGGCAGCCCTTGAATAGCTTCTAAAGCCTTTTCTATTAATTAGAAATTCAAGTTCTGCCTTTTAAGAGATTAGAGATGTAAACAGGACACTAGAAACAATTTCTAGTGTTCTTAATTCAAGAGATTGATGGCTAATCTCTTTGAATTGATGAGAGATGAAGAGAAATAGCTGGAGAGGCTCAAAGTGGCGTGACAATTGAGAGGAGAGGCTGCTGGTTATGTTTTCTTTTCATAACCACACTTAAATAGCTAGGTTAACACATTAAACCCTAGCCACATGTCACCTTTTGATTAGCTCTAGGTTTAAGTGACCCAATCACATTGTGCCAAGTGTCAAACCTATATTTAATCTTGATTTTAATCATCTTACATGATTAAAAAACATTTGGCAAGCTTATGTGTTATGCCATGTGTCACCATCTCATGGTGCCACGTGTCACACTGTGAAATGACCAAAATGCCCCTGTGTCTTAATTTTGAGTTCTTAACCCAAAATAATTATTTTCTTCTTCTAATTAATTTATATCAAATATAAATTAATTAATTAATCTCTATTAATTAATTTCTCATCAATTAAATTCATATTTAAACACTTTAAATATAAATTTAATTTATACTACACATCCAATAATCTAGATTTGGTTTCAAGTCATGCTAGGGACTTTGCAATTTAATTGCAAACTAAATCTATTTAATTAATCAATTAAACTCTTTAATTAATTAATTAAATCATATTTAAATAGGTGATAACTTGTGTATGTGTGTGACTTACTAGGCTCATCACTAATTGGCAATGAGACATGATATTAACTCTTAATATCATCGAACTCTTTCTTACCATAAATGATTTCTCTAAATCATTTTATGAACCTCATAGACCATGGTTAACACCTAGCATAGCATGCCATGGCCACCCAATTAGTAATAAGATTTACCTTAAATGAACCTATAATCATATGTTACCATGCACTAGAATCTCTGCATTACAAAATCCCAACTCAAGCCGAGTCATGGTTTTGTCAAACTCCATTTGCTATGAATATTATGTTCTCTTTTAATTCTAGTTCTTGATTAAAAGATTTTTCTCATCGAAACTCTTTTACGAATAAATCTATCTGTCTGGCAGGAACTTGAAACATCAAGAACAATTAAATGAACATAGGATTTTATCTCTATTTACTTAGAGAGCAGATTCCTTCTTGATCAACACCTACCTCCATATATAACTAGCAGGAGCCAACACATGCCCATATACCCATACATAGTACAAGTATGAAAGCGATCAAACTCAAACTACCTATATACAAGATAACTGTGCTATCTCAGGTCTAAAGATTATATGCACTGATATGATTTATGACAAAACATTGACAAGAGTAAACTCCATGTGCTTGTCATAAGTGTCACTGGTTCGGTCTACTTATCATTTATAAGTGCCTATCAAGTTTGTTATATAGCATGAGACTCACCATTCCATCTTATTTATATCTCATATAAATAACTTGGGAACAAACATGAATACAATCTTTCTGGATAAGTCATGTCCTTATTATGAAGTATCCTCGATTGTGAACCTATTTATGATACTTTGTGCTAGAAATATTGTCACTCATATTCTTAACAACTTAAGAATAATATTTCTAACAAAATATCAATGGACCCTTTCTATTACACATAAATATATTATGTAAACGGAAAAGTGGAAATGCCTTTTATTATTAAAAATATGTACAAGATACATACTAAATGATATGCTCTAGGGCATACTACTAACAAGCTTTTCATTGTTGTCGCAGGTAGACAGACGGACAGGGCAGCAGACTAGGCTGCTAGTGCATTCAGCGAGAGATCATCGGATATATTGAGTATACCACATTTTGCATTTTATACTATAATATATGTTCACTGTATGTATATATTGTTCTTGGTTTTGAGCAGTTGTAAATTAAAATTTTACATTGAAGTTGTAAAATAAATTATGAGTTATTTTGGCTTGTAAAATTTGTACTATATTTCTTTTATCTCAGCCTTTGAAAAATTATTGTGGATTTGAGTTGAAAAACATATTGTGTTGAATTATGTTGGAGTTTGAGATTGAGAAATATATTTGAAGTGCTTTTTACAGGTTTTTTAAGAACTGTTTTGTTTAAAATACAGAAGGCACTCCGCCAAAATTTTTACAGAAATTCATAATAATTCAAATGTGTTAGCTGTTCCCTTAAGTTCAAAAAACTTTTTAACACCTGTAAATAGTGCTCACCACTGTAAAAAGAAGTAAGAAAAGTTTTAAAATCCCTTGTAGTGTATTTAATGGGTTATCAGTAGACGAAGTTGGTAATTCATTAGGTATACTACGGGATCATGTTATGCCTTACAGAGGGGTAGGGTGTGACACACTTCATTTTCTCATCATACACATTCAAATGGTCACTAATTGACCATTACAAGGTTAATGAACCATTACATGAGCAAACCCTAATATTGTTCAAATGTCCAAGTTTTCAAGTTCCATTTATGCATTACACTTGCCTTACACTTGCACTTAAATGTTCAATCACTCATCTCATGTCAAGGGCAGCTCATAAACCCTTTGCTTCAAGAAAATTCATCAAACCCTAACCATCCCTAAGCTGCCAAAATTGTAGGGATGAATATACACAAATTTTATTTTGTTTTTCTTACAATTTCCACTTATCTCATGGCATTAAACATGAATTAAACAAGAAATGGAGGAGATTGGTCACTAAGCTCAATTGATCTCTCTTCCAAGTTCCCAAATCTCTCTTTTTCCTTCTTCTTTTTGCTAGCTAGATGCTGTTTAAGGTGTGAGGAAGAGGTTTTGTGAAGCAAAATTAAAATCTTATGGTGGTTTATCAAGGAATGCTAGTGAGAACTTTTGATCAACAATGGTGGAAGGAGTGACATGAAGGAACACGGCTGAAATGGGAAGAGAATTGTAGAAATTGTGTTTGTTTTTTACTTCATTTTAGTTATATTTATCTCGTTTTAATTGGTTTGTCGATTTCTAATTGGTGGGAAGCTTTTTTATGATGTCATCCTATGTCATAAATCTAATTTAATTCCATTTTCTTTTTCTTTTCTTTTCTACTTAATTTTAATTTAATTTTTAGCAATATTTATTCACATTTTGTGTCATAATAATTATTTACGTAACTAGATAAGTAGGCCAAAAATCGCCTCTGAAGGCAAAATGACCAAAATGCCCTCCGTTTAGCTTAATAGACTAAAATTGTCTGTACCAATTGAAAAAAAATTTTAAGTATTTTCTTGGCATTCTAATGCCATAGGAACCTCAATGACCCTTCTCTGGAGTCCCAAAAATTATTTTATGAATTTTCTCCCGGGTCTAGGGCTCCTAGTTGCGAGAACCGCAACTTTCACTGGATTACCCATCACTAGGGCACCGGCTCTTTTAACTTGGTTGTATTTTATTTCTAAAATTTTTCCTAAATTTTTCTTATTAATATTTGAGTTAATTATGGTTCTTCACTTTAGTTTAAATATTTTTCCGGACGTTCTAGCTGTCTGGACCGACACTGGTCACCGGAACAGTAGAATGTATGGAGTTGCTACAGGGAGAGTGTTACAATTTAAATTCTTCATAAAGGTTATTTTAGTATGTTGTGCACCACTGAGTCATAGTACTCAGCGATGGCTGTTATTGCTATCGCAGATATAGAGACTACAGAAGCAACAGAGTGAACTGCTGAGGATTGTGGAGCCACCTTCCCTGAAGTTCTATCAGGTATATTTTATACCCTGATTGTAATAACTATTTTGATGTATGTAAATGCATGTACAAGTAGAACTGGTCATGAACAGTTGTATAAAGTTTGTAATAATATTAGTTTAGATTTTTCTAATGTAAATTCTAGATTGATGAATGTAAATCATTTTAACTTAAATGAAATATGAATGAAATTATTTTGTTTTAATTTGAATGAAATTACTTAGTATTATTTTTGATGATGTTTGAATTGAAAATTATTGATTTGAATTTTGGAATTTGAGAAATGATGTTGAAATTTGTTGTGGTGGATGTTGAGTTGATGAGATAAATCATTGGAAGTGTTTTTTTTTTTTCAGGTATTTGAAGAACTGTTTTATCAAAATACAGATGGCACTCTGCCGAAATTGTTCTAAAATTTGCGGAAAAATTAAAAGGAACAAAAATTTTAACTAGTTTACAAACACTAATTAAATGTTTTAATACCTATTAGAAAATGCTCACCACTTCTAAAAAGTAAAAAAAAGAATTTGATTTTAAAATCCCTTGTAGGGTACTTAATGAGTTATCGGTAGGTGAAGTTCGATAGTTCATTAGGTATTCTACGGGATCATGTTATGCCTTACAGAGGGGTAAGGTGTGACACATACCATGCCCTAAAATCTCTCTGTTACAAAATCCAAATTCTAGCTAGGGTCATGGTTTATGTTAAACCCTAATTGTGTAGAATCATATGTCCTCGTCTTAATTCCAATTCTTGATTAATAAGACTTTACAATCAAAAACACTTGTATGAATAAGTCTATTTGTCCTAGTTAGAAACTTTATTCATCAAGAACAATTAAAATAGACATAAGATTTTACTCCTATTTACTTAGGGCAATGGATTCTATCTTGACTTAACACCTATCTCCATATATAACTAGTCGGACCCAACACATGTCTGTATACTCATACCCAGTATAAGTATATAAGCGGTATCAAACTCAAACCACATATATGTAAGATAACCATATTATCTTAGGTTAACAGATTATATGCACTATTATGATCCAAATGATAATGTATTGATAAGAGTAAACTCCATGTACATATCATCTTAATGTCTCTGGTTCAACCGACTTATCTTATAAGTACTCACCATGTTTGTTATATGGTATGAAACTCACCATTCTATCTAATTAATATCTCATACTAATCCATGGAAACAAACATACGTGACAGTCTACACGGATAAATCATATCCAATAAAGTATCCTTAACTGTGAACCAAAATTTATAACACTTGTACTAGATTGTTTTGTCACTCATATTCTTAACACCTTAAGAATGAAATTTCTAACAAGCTGCTAAAGAATATTTTCAATTAAATTTAAACAATTTAAATTAAAAGAAAATATATATGTCATTAAAGAAGAATTTATATTTACAAGATACAAATTACTAGTTATGCTCTAGGGCATACTACTCACAATCTCCCACTTACACTAGAGCCAATCATTATAAAATCTAAATCTTCTCAAGATGTTGATCTAATTGGTTTTGTGTCATGGCTTTAGTATGTGGATTAGCTGGATTCTCAACTGAAGTTATTTTGTACATGGCTACATCGTCTCTTCCAACTATCTCTCTAATAATATGATAGCACCTTTCTATGTGTTTGGATTTTTTGTGAGACCTGGGTTCCTTTGCTTGAGCAATAGTATCATTATTGTCACAATAGAGAGGAATTGGTGACACAATTGAAGGAACCACTCCAAGTTCTGTGACAAACTTCTTTATCTGAACAACTTCTTTTGCAACATCAGATACAACAATATACTCGGCCTCTGTAGTGGAATCTATAGTTGTTGTCTGCTTGGAACTTTTTCAGCTGACTACACCTCCATTACAAGTAAACACAAAACCTAAGATAGACTTTTTATCATCCACATCTGATTGGATATCAGAATTTGTAAATCTATCAGGTTTTAAATCACCTCCTCCATATATCAAGATTAAATCCTTAATTCTTCTCAAGTATTTAAGGATTCTCTTGACTGTAGTCCAGTGTTCTAATCCTAGATTGGATTAAAATCTACAAGTCAAACTAACAACATAAGCGATATCCAGCATTAGACTTCCAATTGTGGAAGCATATGAAATTCTTGCCATCTTTTCTCTTTCCTCAGGTGTCTTTGAAGACATTTCGTTGGAAAGATGGATACCATGCCTAATAGGCAATAATCCTTTCTTGGAATCAAGCATGTTGAACCTTTTTAACACCTTTTTTAAGTGTAGACTTTGGGATGAACCTATCATTCTTTTCGATTTATCTTTATAGATTTGAATTCCTAGAATATAGGTTGCTTCCCCTAATTTTTTCATGGAGATAGTATAGACAACTAGATTTTTACAGTTGTTAGCATATTAATATCATTTCCTATTAACAATATGTCATCCACATACAAGGCTAGAAAAGTGGTTGCACTCCCACTAACCTCTTTGTACACATATGGTTCATTTACATTTTTTATAAAACCAAAAGATTTAATGGCTTTATCAAAATGTATGTTCCAACTCCTCAAAGCTTGCTTTAGACCATAAATGGATCTCTTAAGTTTGCATATTTTAGAACCATCCTTGGATTCAAAACCCTTAGGTTGTTCCATGAAAACGTCTTCCTCTATGTATCCATTGAGGAAAGCAGTTTTAACATCCATCTGCCAAATTTCATAATCATAGTATGCAGCTATTGCCAATAAAATCCTAATGGATTTTAGCATGACTGCAAGTGAAAAGATCTCTTCATAGTCGATCCCTTACATTTAACGAAACCCTTTCGCTACTAGCCTTACTTTATAGGTCTCTACCTTTCCATCAGAACCAATTTTTCTCTCAAAAACCCATTTATTCCCTATTAGTACAATACTTTTAGGTAGGTCTATAAGATCCCAAACTTGATTCTTATACATGGAATCCATTTCGAACTTCATGGCATCTATCCATTTTGAAGAATCCATATCTGATATAGCTTCTTCATAAGTCATAGGATCATCACCATGATCAATTTCTTCATGAACAAACAACTCTTATTTATTCTTATGAAGAAATCCATATTTATTCGGAAGATGACATATTCTACTTGATCTTCAAGGAAGTGATGTGGAGACATCATCAATAGGTATAGGCTCGCTAGATGGATCAATATCCATTTTGTTTAGTTATTGATTAGAATTCTTTAATTCCAATTTTATCTTTCTTCCTTTGCCACCTTCTTGAATAAACTCTTTTTCAAGAAAAATAGCATCTCTACTATTTATCTTTGTATTGTAGGAAGATAAAAATGATATCAAAAATTGTCTTTTGGATATCCAACAAATCGTCCCTTTTCTGATTTTTTTTTTCAATTTATTAGTCTTCAGCTTTTTGATATAAGTTGGACAACCCTAAATCTCAACATGTTTAAGACTTGGTTGCCTTCCATACTATATCTTATATGGAGTGGAAGAGATTGATTTTGAAGGGACACGATTTAAAAGATATAAAGTTGTTTCTAAAGCCTATACCCATAAAGAGATTGGAAGGTTAGTATAGTTCATCATACTTCGCACCATATCCAATAGGGTATGATTTCTACTTTCAAAAACACCATTGAACTGTGGCATTCTAGAAGGAGTCAATTAAGAGACAATGCCATGTTCTTTTAGGAACTCATTGAATTCAGTACTTAAGTATTCACCTCCTCGATTTGATATCAGAGTTTTAATACTTTTTCCTATTTGTTTTTCAACTTCAGATTTGAATTCTTTGACTTTTCGAAAGATTCATGCTTGTATTTCATTAAATACAAATATCCATACTAGGATATATCATCTGTAAAAGTAATGAAGTAGGAAAAACCTCCTCTTGCCATTTCTTTAAATGGACCACATATATCACTATGTACTAGCTTCAAAACTTCTTTAGCTCTTATTCTTTATCCAACAAAAGGTGATCTAGTAATTTTGCCTTGAAGATTAAATTCACAACCTGGAGTAGGTTCAGAACCTAATGTAGATAAAATCTCCATCTTTTCTAACTTTGTAATTCTATCTTCAGTAATATGGCCTAATCTTAAGTGCCAAAGTTATCTTGGACTTGATTTGGTTTCAATGATTGCAATAAACTCAATTTGATTGCTTAGAGTTGTTTTGTTATTATTATCAAAATAATAAAGACCATCTTATAAATAACCCATATGAACAAGTTTATTTCCAAAATAAATATTGCAAACATCATCTATGAAATGAAATTCATATCCATTTCTAGTTAAATAAGATACAGAAATGATGTTTTTAAAAGCATCAGGTATATATAAAATGTGATCCAAAAATAAAACATGTTCTTTTAGATACATAGATTTAGACCTTATGGCTAATGCTGCAACACTTGCTCCATTGCCAATTCGAAGTCTAACATCTTGTGCCTCTAAGCTTTCACTGCTTGCTAGTGTTAGTAGCATGCCCTAGAGCATATCATTTAGTATGTATCTTGTACATATTTTTAATAATAAAAGGCATTTCCACTTTTCCGTTTACATAATATATTTATGTGTAATAGAAAAGGTCCATTGATATTTTGTTAGAAATATTATTCTTAAGTTGTTAAGAATATGAGTGACAATATTTCTAGCACAAAGTATCATAAATAGGTTCACAATCGAGGATACTTCATAATAAGGACATGACTTATCCAGAAAGATTGTATTCATGTTTGTTCCCAAGTTATTTATATGAGATATAAATAAGATGGAATGGTGAGTCTCATGCCATATAACAAACTTGATAGGCACTTATAAATGATAAGTAGGCGAACCGGTGACACTTATGACAAGCACAAGGAGTTTACTCTTGTCAATGTTTTGTCATAAATCATATCGGTGCATATAATCTTTAGACTGAGATATACAGCTTATCTTGTATATAGGTAGTTTGAGTTTGATCTGCTTTCATACTTGTACTATGTATGGGTATATGGGCATGTGTTGGCTCGCTAGTTATATATGGAGGTAGGTGTTGATCAAGAAGGAATCTGTTCCTCTAAGTACAGAGAGATAAACTCGTATGTTCATTTAATTGTTCTTGGTGTTTCAAGTTCCTGGCCAGACAGATAGATTTATTGAGAAAGAGTTTCTGATGAGAAAAATCTTTTAATCAAGAACTGGAATTAAAAGAGAACATAATATTCATAGCAAATGGAGTTTGACATAAACCATGACTCCAGCTTGAGTTGGGATTTTGTAACAGAGAGATTCTAGTGCATGGTAACATATGATTATAGGTTCATTTAAGGTAAATCTTATTACTAATTGGGTGGCCATGGCATGCTATGCTAGGTGTTAACCATGGTCTATGAGGTTCATAAAATGATTTAGAGAAATCATTTATGGTAAGAAAGAGTTCTGATGATATTAAGAGTTGATATCATGTCTCATTGCCAATTAGTGATGAGCCTAGTAAGTCACACTTATCACCTATTTAAATATGATTTAATTAATTAATTAAAGAGTTTAATTGATTAATTAAATAGATTTGGTTTGCAATTAAATTGCAAAGTCCCTAGCATGACTTGAAACCAAATCTAGATTATTGGATGTGTAGTATAAATTAAATTTATATTTAAAGTGTTTAAATATGAATTTAATTGATGAGAAATTAATTAATAGAGATTAATTAATTAATTTATATTTGATATAAATTAATTAGAAGAAGAAAATAATTATTTTGGGTTAAGAACTCAAAATTAAGACACGGGGGCATTTTGGTCATTTCACGATTGTGACACGTGGCACCATGAGATGGTGACACATGGCATAACACATAAGCTTGCCAAATGTTTTTAATCATGTAAGATGATTAAAATCAAGATTAAATATAGGTTTGACACTTGGCACAATGTGATTGGGTCACTTAAACCTAGAGCTAATCAAAAGGTGACATGTGGCTAGGGTTTAATGTGTTAACCTAGCTATTTAAGTGTGGTTATGAAAAGAAAACATAACCAGCAGCCTCTCCTCTCAATTGTCACGCCACTTTGAGCCTCTCCAGCTATTTCTCTTCATCTCTCATCAATTCAAAGAGATTAGCCATCAATCTCTTGAATTAAGAACACTAGAAATTGTTTCTAGTGTCCTGTTTACATCTCTAATCTCTTAAAAGGCAGAACTTGAATTTCTAATTAATAGAAAAGGCTTTAGAAGCTGTTCAAGGGCTGCCATATGTGTTCTTGGTGTGGACAAGCTAGAGGGACAACATCTGGCGTCCTGAAGACGAATCTCAAAGGCACAGACACGCTGCAGCACATCAAGAGGTTAGTGTAATCGTTCTTGATTTAATATAGGGTTCTAAAATTAATCTGATTAATTTTAAAATCTTAAATGGCAAATACAGATCCAAAAACATATTAAAAGAGTTTTAATATGTTGTTTATCATTGAAATCAAATAGATAAAAATAAATCTTGCATGGTGCATGTCACCCTAGGTGAAAATTTTTTAATTCAATGGTATAATCTTGTGTTTTGCACGCTTCTGTTCCTTCAATTGGTATCAGAGCCACTATATTTGCCATTTAAATTGTTGATTATATAATTTAATTGTGTGTTTGATCATGAGATCAAGAGATTCATTGCTGGTTGGATCATGAGGTGTGGCGTCACACATGGTGAAGCCACCATTGGTGGCGGCAACAATGGTTCCTTGGGTGGTTCAAGGTTTGGCTTTTAATTTTGCAATTGTTGTATGATCTAAGGCCTATTCTTTGACTAATTAAAGTGTTTAATTAGTTGTTTTAATCACACAATTAAATTATGATTCAAATCAGAATTTTAAAAATTATTTGAATGTGATTCAAATCTGAATTTTAAAAGTTGATTGAATGTGATTCAAATCTGAATTTTTAAAGTTGTTTGAATCATACTTAAATCTGATTTTTTAAAATTGATTCAATAAAATTCAGATCTGATTTTTTAAAAAATATTTGAATGTGATTCAAATCTGATTTTTTAAAAAATGTTTGAATGTGATTCAAATCTGAATTTTTAAATTTGTTTGAATGAGATTCAAATCTGAATTTTTAAATTTATTTGAATCATATTCAAATCTGGATTTTTAAGTTGAATATGAGATATTCAATTTAATTTAAGTTTGTATATTTTATTTAATTGTTAAATAGTGATATGCATGATGGATGATCATGGACTATAAAAGACCAATGTAATTGGATTTATTTCTTTTATGTTTCTTTGGGATTGTAAATTAATTAATTTATTTTAATTTATTTTGGGCATGTATTATTAAGTTTGTAATATTTTTGGGTTGTAATTCATTTATTTAAGTTCTTGTAAATTCGCCTTGGTATGCCAAGGATTACTATGTAATATTGGATTGCAAGAAGTTCAAGGAGGTCAAGAGCATTGGTGGGACGGTGGGAGAATTCAATATCAAGTGTTGATTATGTACTCCTTCACAACTCTTGTAAAATGAATGAATGAAATGCACCTAGGAATGCCCGATTCAATTCTTGGTGGCTCGATTGAATCCCTTAGAAAGTCCATGATCATACCATATTTCGCTTATCCATGAATGCATGAGATGTATGGGAATGTATGCAATTATATGATATATGCATGCTAAATGGATAATGTGCAAAGTGAGACCTTAATAGTAATTAGGATGGCTATAAAATCTTCCAAACAAATGATTAAGTTGGAAATGCTATAATTAAAGTAATTATAACATAAGCCCTCCATTGGGGCAATTATTTTAAGAAATTTTAAATAGTTTCATGAGATGCAATTAATTTAAGAGATTTTCTTAAGAATAATTGTTAAGCATGAGATGTTGTAAATATGTAAATGGTTTGGTGGCCAATATTGGATGTACCTGAGGACATTAAAATTATTTGCATAATTATCGCTCAATGGGATCAACTTAACTAATGCACGATAAGTCAATAATGGATGCACCTGAGATTTTGAGCATTAGGGGCTAGGTAAAGGATTGAACCTCACATGAGATGTGATGGGCAAGGAGTTGCTCACTTATAGTTTATTGTAATTCCAATAATGGATGTACCTGAGGATGATCAATAGAATTATAAGAATTCAATCACCCACTAGAAATCCATCCAACTAGGATTTCCGTTTTCTACTTTGGAAGTGTAGGATTCGCTAAGTTAGTGGGAGGACCAATTTGATTAAAAGACCATAATCATTTTGGTTAATTACATGATACATTTACTAATTAATCAAGTTATTTTCTGCGATTAATTTTCGATAAAAATGAGCACAAAACAACCACCACCATCCAATATCCTTGCAAGCATACTTGATCACAACAGTTGACAGGACCTAATCATGCGATTGGCTAAGAAATTTGAAACTTGTCTGAACCTTGAACATATAGGATATGTTCTAGATTCAAATGTTCTGGTCCCTTACCTCCAGAGGCCACACAAGAGGAACATGAAACTTTGGACAAGTGGAAGGAGCATGATATGAGAGCTAAGTGTTACATGCTTGCTTCTATGAGTAATGAGTTCTGAAGCAACATGAGAACATGCAGTGCAGTGAGATCCTCCTTCACCTACAAGAGTTGTATGGTGAGCACAGCAGGAATGCTAGGTATGAGATATCTAGACAGTTATTCCGTATGAGGATGTCCGAGGGAGAATGTTGGGGATCATGTCCACAAGATGATTCGGTGATTGAGCAGTTGGAACATCTTGACTTCAACATGGATTTCCAACTACAAACGGATTAGATCCTTGATCCTTCCTGAGTCTTTTGGGAATTTTGTGACAAATTTCCATATGACTAAACAGAATGCACCTTAGCTAAATTACTCAACATGTCGATTATTGCCCAAAAGAATATGCGGGCAATAAAGGAAAAGAGGTAGCTTTGGTTGCATCTTCTTCCTTGGAAAGTCCAACAAGAAGGGCAATAAGAAAAAGAAACCTCAGTTCTGGTCCTTCTAAGAAAATAGCTAAATAGAAAAGGAAGACTAAAGTCGATGGAGGCAAGGAAAGTGTTTCCACCGCCAAAAGGATAGGCACCTTTGGAAAAGGCGCCAGAGTATCTTGCTTCTCCGAAGGACAAGAAGGATACACCTTCGGAAGGTATGTCCATATCTTGTTATTTAGATTCTGATGATACTTATAGTTCATCTACAGCTTGGGTTTTAGATACTGGTGCCAGTTGTCACATTTCTAATGATATGCGTGAACTAGCAAACGATGGCGACTTGCGTTCTCAAGATATTAGAGTCCGGATTGGCAATGGCTCAACCGTTGAAGCTTTAGCCATAGGATCTAAATCTTTTACATGTTTGGACATGTTTTGTGTTTGGATAATATTTTATATGTACTGATGCTTTTAAGAACATCATTTCTATATCTAGTTTGACTAGAAATGGCTATGAATTTTAGTTCAGATGATGTTTGCAATATTTATTTTGGAAATAAATATGTTGGTTCGGTTATATGAATGATGGTCTTTATTATTTGGATAATAATGACAAACACAAATTGAATGCAAGTGATCTAAAAGAATACAATGCCATGGTGAAAACCAACTCAAGTTCAAAATATATTTGGCACTTAAGGTTATGTCATGTTGCAGAAGATAGGATTGCAAAATTGGAGAAAATGGGGATTCTATCCTCATTGGGCTCTGAGCTTACTCCAACTTGTGAATCTTGCCTTCAAGGCAAAATGACTAGATCACCCTTTGTTGGACAAGGGCTAAGAGCTGAAAATATTTTGGAACTAATACATAGTGATGTATGTGGTCCGTTTAAAGAAATGGCTAGAGGGGGCTTTCATTATTTTATTACCTTTATTGATGATAAATCAAGGTTTGGGTATTTGTATTTGATGAAATACAAACATGAATCCTTTGAAAAGTTTAAGGAATTTAAATCTGAAGTAGAAAATCAAACAGGAAAAAGTATTAAAGCTCTTCGATCAGATCGTGGAGGTGAATATTTGAGTACTGAATTTGATGAATACTTGAGAGAGCATGGCATTGTTTCTAAGCTGACTCCTCTAGGAACGCCACTGCTGAATGGTGTATCTGAAAGGAGAAATCGTACCCTATTCGATATGGTACGTAGTATGATGAGCTATACTGATATGCCAATCTCCTTTTGGGGATTTGCATTAGAATCAGCTTTCTATATTCTGAATAGGATTCCATCAAAATCAGTTTCTTCCACACCTTATGAGATATGGTATGGAAGAAAACCAAGTCTTAAGCATGTTAAGATTTGGGGTTGTCCAGCTTATATCAAAAGTCAACACCGATAAATTGGAGACCATATCGTAAAGAGGTCGATTTGTTGGATATCCAAAAGATAGTTGTGGATATTATTTTTATTTGCCTACTTCACCAAAGGTTGTGATAAGTAGAGATGCCACATTTCTTGAACAACAGTTTGTTCAAGAAGGAGGCAAAGGAAGGCAAATAGAGTTAGAATTGGAGAATTCGACCAACCAATGCATCGATGGATATAGATCATCTAGTCAACCTATACCCATTGATGAAACATCTACACTGTTCCTCGTAGAACAACCAGGTATCTCACCCACGGTGAGATATGGTTTTCTTCATGAAGAAGAACAAGAGTTGTCCACTCATGAAGAAGTAGATCATGGAGATGATCCACTTACCTATGAAGAAGCTATATCGGATATAGACTCTTCAAAATGGATTGATGCTATGAAATCCGAGATTGATTCCATGTATAAGGATCAAGCTTGGGATCTTGTTGACCCACACAAGGTATTGTACCTATAGGGAACAAATGGGTTTTCAAGAAGAAAATTGGTTACGATGGAAAGGTAGAGACCTATAAGGCAAGGCTAGTAGCGAAAGGGTTTTGCCAAAGGCAAGGAATAGACTATGAGGAGACTTTCTACTTTGTTGCCATGCTTAAATCAATTAAGATTTTATTAGCAATAGTGCATACTATGATTATGAGATTTGGCGGATGGATGTCAAAATGCTTTTCTCAATGGATACATTGAAAAAAACATTTTCATGGAACAACCTAAGGGATTTGAATCCCAAGATGGTTCCAAGGTATGCAAGCTAAAGCGATCCATTTATGGGTTGAAACAAGCTTCGAGGAGTTGGAACATCCGTTTTAATGAAGCCATTAAATCTTTTGGTTTTATCAAAAATGAGGATGAGCCATGTGTATATAAGAAGGTTAGTGACAAGCTATCACTTTCCTTGTCTTATATGTAGATGACATACGTTGATGGGTAATGATACGTATGTTGACGACTATAAAGGTATGGTTGTCAAATACATTCTCCATGAAAGACTTAGAGGAGGCAACCTATATTCTTGGGATTCGCATCTATAGAGATAGAGCGAAAAGAATAATTGGTTTATCCCAAAGTCTATACTTGGAAAAGGTGTTAAAGAGGTTTAACATGCTTGATTCCAAGAGAGGATTGTTACCAAGTGAGACATGGTATCCACCTTTCTAAAGAGATGTCTCCAAAGACACCAAGAAAGAGATAAGATGGCCAGGATTCCATATGCTTCGCTATTGGAAGTTTAATGTATGCAATGTTGTGTACTAGGCCTGGATATCGCATATGTCGTTAGTTTGACTAGCGTATCAATCCAATCCGTGTTTGGAACATCGATAGTCACAAGAATATCCTTAAGTACTTGAGAAGAACTAAGGATTTATTCTTGATTTATGGAGATGGAGACTTGCAATTGGATGGTTATACCGATTCGATTTCCAATCGATATCGATGATAGAAAGTCTACCGGATATGTGTTCATTTGTAATGGAGGTGCGATCTTGGAAGAGTTCCAAACAGAGCACGATCGCAGATTCCACTCATCGAGGTCGAGTATATTGTCGCATCGGATGTTGCAAAAGAAGTCTTTGGATAAAGAAGTTCGTGACAGAACTTACATTAGTTCCTTCCCTTGAGTCGCCAGTTCCATTACATCGTGACAACAATGGAGCGATCATACAGCTAAGGAACCAAGTTCTCACCGTAAATCCAAACACATAGAAAGGCGCTACCACATTATCGTGAGAAATAGTTGGGCGATGTAGCCATGCAGAAAATAGCATCACTGAAAATCCACTGATCCATTCACTAAGCCTATGTCACGACTCGCTTAGACCGACATCTTGAGAAGATAGGTCTAAGATATTGTAATGAATGGCTCTAGTGCAAGTGGGAGATTGTTAGTAGTATGCCCTAGAGCATATCATTTAGTATGTATCTTGTACATATTTTTAATAATAAAAGGCATTTCCACTTTTCCGTTTACATAATATATTTATGTGTAATAGAAAAGGTCCATTGATATTTTGTTAGAAATATTATTCTTAAGTTGTTAAGAATATGAGTGATAATATTTCTAGCACAAAGTATCATAAATAGGTTCACAATCGAGGATACTTCATAATAAGGACATGACTTATCCAGAAAGATTGTATTCATGTTTGTTCCCAAGTTATTTATATGAGATATAAATAAGATGGAATGGTGAGTCTCATGCCATATAACAAACTTGATAAGCACTTATAAATGATAAGTAGGTCGAACTAGTGACACTTATGACAAGCACATGGAGTTTACTCTTGTCAATGTTTTGTCATAAATCATATCATGCATATAATCTTTAGACACGAGATAGCAGCTTATCTTGTATATAGGTAGTTTGAGTTTGATCGTTTTCATACTTGTACTATGTATGGGTATATGGGCATGTGTTGGCTCTGCTAGTTATATATGGAGGTAGGTGTTGATCAAGAAGGAATCTTCCTCTAAGTAAATAGAGATAAAATCCTATGTTCATTTAATTGTTCTTGATGTTTCAAGTTCTGGCCAGACAGATAGATTTATTCGAAAAGAGTTTCGATGAGAAAATCTTTTAATCAAGAACTGGAATTAAAAGAGAACATAATATTCATAGCAAATGGAGTTTGACATAAACCATGACTCAGCTTGAGTTGGGATTTTGTAATGTAGAGAGATTCTAGTGCATGGTAACATATGATTATAGGTTCATTTAAGGTAAATCTTATTACTAATTGGGTGGCCATGGCATGCTATGCTAGGTGTTAACCATGGTCTATGAGGTTCATAAAATGATTTAGAGAAATCATTTATGGTAAGAAAGAGTTCTGATGATATTAAGAGTTGATATCATGTCTCATTGCCAATTAGTGATGAGCCTAGTAAGTCACACTTATCACCTATTTAAATATGATTTAATTAATTAATTAAAGAGTTTAATTGATTAATTAAATAGATTTGGTTTGCAATTAAATTGCAAAGTCCCTAGCATGACTTGAAACCAAATCTAGATTATTGGATGTGTAGTATAAATTAAATTTATATTTAAAGTGTTTAAATATGAATTTAATTGATGAGAAATTAATTAATAGAGATTAATTAATTAATTTATATTTGATATAAATTAATTAGAAGAAGAAAATAATTATTTTGGGTTAAGAACTCAAAATTAAGACACAGGGGCATTTTGGTCATTTCACAGTGTGACACGTGGCACCATGAGATGGTGACACATGGCATAACACATAAGCTTGCCAAATGTTTTTAATCATGTAAGATGATTAAAATCAAGATTAAATATAGGTTTGACACTTGGCACAATGTGATTGGGTCACTTAAACCTAGAGCTAATCAAAAGGTGACATGTGGCTAGGGTTTAATGTGTTAACCTAGCTATTTAAGTGTGGTTATGAAAAGAAAACATAACCAGCAGCCTCTCCTCTCAATTGTCACGCCACTTTGAGCCTCTCCAGCTATTTCTCTTCATCTCTCATCAATTCAAAGAGATTAGCCATCAATCTCTTGAATTAAGAACACTAGAAATTGTTTCTAGTGTCCTGCTTTACATCTCTAATCTCTTAAAAGGCGTAACTTGAATTTCTAATTAATAGAAAAGGCTTTAGAAGCTGTTCAAGGGCTGCCATAGGTGTTCTTGGTGTGGACAAGCTAGAGGGACAACATCCGTGTCCTCAAGACGATCTCAAAGGCGCAGACGCCGCAAAGACATCAAGAGGTTAGTGTAATCGTTCTTGATTTAATCTAGGGTTCTAAAATTAATCTAATTAATTTTAAAATCTTAAATGGCAAATACAGATCCAAAAACATATTAAAAGAGTTTTAATATGTTGTTTATCATTGAAATCAAATAGATAAAAATAAATCTTGCATGGTGCATGTCACCCTAGGTGAAAATTTTTGAATTCAATGGTATAATCTTGTGTTTTGCACGCTTCCGTTCCTTCAGCTAGTTCTTGCATATTAAAAACATATGTGAGAACTTGCACCAATATCTAAAACTCAAGCTATATATAAACTATAAGCATTATCAGTACCTAAATAACAAGATATGGACATAACTTTAGAAGGTTTGTCCTTCTTATTGTTTAGATACGCCAAATACTCAGGGTAATTTCTTTTCCAATGCCCTTCTTTTTGACAATGGAAATATTTTCCCTTATTTGCAACAGCTTTAGTCTTTTTTTTTTCTTCTTAGATTGATTTTTGGCTATTCTTCCAGAAAGACCCAGGGTAGAAGTTTTCTTCCTTTTGTTGCCTTTCTTATTCTTGGACTTTCTAGAAAAAAGAAGAAGTAACTAAAGCAACTTCCTTCCCCTTACTGCCAGGTATATTATTTTTGTGAAATTACCAGCAAATTTAATAACCCAGCAAGTGTGCATTCAATCTTAGTGATATGGAAGTTTGTGATAAATGATCCAAATGACTCAGGAAGGGATTGTAAGATCAAATCTATTTGAAGTAAGAAGTCCATTGAAAACTCAAGAGCCTCAAGCTGCTCAATAAACCTTATCATCTTGTGTACATGGGCTGCTATATCCATCCCTTTTGTCATCTTCATCCTAAATAGCTGCTTAGATATCTCATATATAGCATTCCTGCTATGTTCACCATATAACTCTTGTAAGTGATCTAGGATTTTAGATGATGTATGCATCTTTTCATGTTGCTTCTACAACTCATTAGTCATAAAAGCAAGCATGTAACACTTTGATACAATATCATCCTCCTTCCATTTAGCAAAAGTATCATGTTCCTCTTGAGAAGCCCCTTTAGGCAAGGGACCAGGAACTTTTGATTCCAGAATGTATCCAATACGTTTTAAATTCAATACAATCTTTAGATTTCTCAACCAATCTAAGAAGTTAGGCCCAGTTAACCTATTGTTATCGAGTATGCCAGTAAGAACGTTAGAGGGTTTTGATGTCATTTTATTATAATTAACTGTAAAAAAATAAAAAGATTCTAATTAGTATATTGTATCAAGCAATTAACCAAAATGATCATAGTCTTTTAATCAAATTGGTCCTCTCACTAATTTAACGAATCCTACAATTTTATAGTAGGAAATAAAAATCCTAGTTGGAACAGATTTCAAGTGGGTGATTGAATTCTTGTAAATTGTTAATCATCCTCAAGTACATCTATTCTTGGATTCATAACATTTTATAAGTGAGTAACACTTTACTCTTCACATCTCATGTGAGGTTTAATCAATTATTTAGCTCATAATGCTCAAAATCTCAGGTACATCCATTCTTAGTTTATCTTGAAGGAGCGAAAGCATGAAAAACATAAGTTTAGATCATTGAATTGAAAATTTTTCTTCTATGGTGTCATGCATCATGCAAGATTCATTGTTTATCTATTTGATTTCAATGTTAAACAGCATATTAAAACTCTTTTAATATGTTTTTGGATCTACATTTTCCATTTAAGATTTTAGAATTAACAGATTAATTCATTAGAACCCTAGATTAAATCAAGAACAAGTGCACTAACCTTTTGATGTACTATAGTTGTGTTTGGTACCTTTGGGATGCACCTAGGACACTAGATGTTGTCCCTCTAGCTTGTCCACACCAAGATCACCAATGGCAGCCCCTTGAACAGCTTCTCAAGCCTTTCCAATTAATTAGAAATTCAGGTTTTCCCTTTAGAAAGATTATAGATGTATATTGGAAACTAGAAACGATTTCTAGCAATTTTAACTCAAGAGAATGTTGACAATTCTCTTTGAATTGATGAGAGATGAAAAAGAAGAGAAGAAGAACAAGGCAAGGGTGGCGGCACAAAAGAAAGAATGGCATATTGTTATTTTTCTTTTTCATCCTTTCCCTTATATAGCTAGGTCACCACTTTAAACCCTTGCCACTTGTCACCTTCTGATTGGCTCTTAGTTTAATTGACCCAATCACATTGTGCCAAGTGTCAACCTTAGATTTAATCTTGACTTTGATCATCTTACATGATTAAAAGACAATTGGCAAGCTAATGTGTAGTGCCATGTGTCACCATCTCATGGTGCCACATGTCACCCTGTGAAATGACCAAAATACCCTTATGTCTTAATTTTGAGTTCTCAACCCAAAATAATTTTTTTTTTCTTTTCTTCTAATCAATTTATATCAAATATAAATTAATTAATTAATCTCTATTAATTAATTTCTCATAATTAAATTCATATTTAAACACTTTAAATTTTAACTTATACTATAATCTAATAACCTAGATTTGGTTTCAAGCCATGCTAGGGACTTTGCAATCTAATTGCAAACCAAACCTATTTAATTAATCAATTAAACTCTTTAACTAAATAATTAAATCACATTTAACTTGGTGATTACTTGTGTATGTGTGTGACTCACTAGGCTCATCACTAATTGGCAATGAGATATGATATCAACTCTTAATATCATCGAAACTCTTTCTTACCATAAATGATTTTTCTAAATCATTTTATGCACCTCATAGACCATGGTTAACACCTAGCATAGCATGCCATGGCCATCCAATCAGTAATAAGGAATACCTTAAATGAACATATAATCATATGTTACCATGCACTAGAATCTCTCTATTACAAAATCCCAATTTGAGTTGGAGTCATTGTTTATGTCAAACCCCATTTGTTATGAATATTATGTTCTCTTTTAATTCTAGTTCTTGATTAAAAGATTTTCTCATCAGAAACTCTTTTCTGATTAAATCTATCTATCCTAGCCAGGAACTTGAAACATTAAGAACAATTAAATGAACATAGGATTTTATCCCTATTTACTTAGGGTAACAGATTCCATCTTGATCAACACCTACCTCCATATATAACTAGTAGGAGCCAACAAATGCCCATATACCCATACATAGTACAAGTATGAAAGCAGTATCAAACTTAAACCACCTATATACAAGACAATTGTGTTATCTCAAATCTAAAGATTATATGCATTGATATGATTTATGACAATGCATTGACAAGAGTAAACTCCATGTGCTTGTCATATATGTCACTGGTTTGGCCTACTTATCATGCATAAGTGCCTATCATGTAACACCCTTATGTTCGGTAGTGCGTTCTACTGTTTCAATGACCAATGTTGTCCAAACAGCTAGGATGCCTAGAACTACACTTAAATATTGATGAGGAGACATAAAATAATGAAATACAAGAAAAGAAAATACAAGAAAAATAAAGGAAAAATAATAGCAATGAAATGTAACCAAGTTAAACGAGCCGAGAACCCTAGCAATGGGTGATCGCACCGGGAAGTTGCGGTGAGGACGGTTGACTAGTCTTGGACTGCGGGGAACCCTGAAAAATATTTTTTAGACTTAAATAAACATCTATTGAAGTATAAATGTCATTAGAAATATCAAAGAAAAATTAATTAATTAGTACAAAGAAAAACGAGAAATCGAGAAAATGACAAAACTCGGTGTCATCGAAAAATTGGGAATGCAACCCGAATAGGGGTATTGTGGTCAATTGACACCCCGAGTTGCCTTTTGACCTAAATGTCCATTAAAAATAAATGATATTTCACTTAGGAAATGCCATAAAAATTAGAAGTCAATTACATAGAATAAATGAAGGAAATCTAAGGGATGTAATTGAAATTAACTAAAGTTGATTATTATAATGCTTAGGATGATTAGTGGAGCACTATGGGATTAAATAAACCTTTAAGTGGACAGATGTAAAAGGTATTTGGGACAGAAGATGAATTCATCTTCAACCTCTCAAAACAATGGCCGAATGGAACTCCATGGAAACTCTATGGCCGAAACATGAACTGTCACACCCTACCCCTCTGTCAGGCATAACATGATCCCGTAGTATACCTAATGAATTACTAACTCCGTCGACTGATAACCCATTAAATATACTAAAAGGGATTTTAAAAACTTTTCTTACTTCTTTTATAGTGGTGAGCACTATTTACAGGTGTTAAAAACCTTTTTGATCTGAAGTGATAGAACTAACACATTTGAATTATTTGGAATTTCTGTAAAAATTTTGGCAGAATGCCATCTGTATTTTGGATAAAACAGTTCTTCAGAAAACTTGTAAAAAGCACTTCAATTATTTTCCAAATCTCAACTCCAACATTTTTCTCAATACAACATATTTCTCAACTCAAGTCCACAGTGATTTTTCAAAAGCTGAGATATAGGAAATATAATACAATTTTTACAAGTCAAAATAACTCATAATTATTTTACAACCTCAAGTTACAATTTAAATTTACAACTGCTCAAACCAAAACAATATGTACATACAGTGGTCATACATTACAGTACAAAATGCAAAAAGTGGTATACTCGTTATACCCAAAAATCTCTCATTGGAGGTACTAGCACTCTAGTCTACTACCCCGCCTGCTTCATCTACTGCGACAAAGAATAAAGCTATCTCTGAGACAATGTCTCAGTAGTGCACAACATTAACCAAATACAACTTTAAATCACAATTCATAAACCATATAAATAGTGGATACATAAAACCATAGTTAAATTCAAGACAATGAATGTCATAAGGAATTTAAACTCCAATTCACAATTTATCAAAATTCATAATAACACAATTTAGTCAAATAATTTAAGAATACCGTATTGCCAATTCATACACAATTTGATCAAAATACTTAATAACACAGTGTTGCCAATCAATATCACAATTTAAGCCAGGACACAATTTTTTCCACACATGCCGTGTTGTACACCACGACAAGACATACTCACCCCAATAATCGAAATCAATGAGGGAGGAAGCTAGCTATATAATGAGTACTCATCCATACTCACCTCAGACTGGGAAGTCAAAGAGGGAGGAACATAATCATACTCACCCCAGACTGATAAGTCAAAGAGGGAGGAATAATCACACTCACCCCATTAATGGAGGAGGAACATAGTAACAGTGTCATGCCAATTGTGAATCAAAACAATTCCAAACATTTTATTCAAATGATCCGAAGAATCCAATAAATTTCCAAAGTTATAATTTCATTCACAAAATGGCAACACAATTCGTAATTCACTTCAATTTCCACAAAAACCATTTACAGTGCTTTTCAATCAATAAGTATCCATCAAATACCATTCAAACAGTTTCTCACAGTTTCAAATCATTTATAATGCTTTTCAAGCAATAAATATCCATTCAAGTACATTTCCACAATTTAAAACAATAACATACAAATAGTCAATAATTATTTCAATTGAAAATAATTCAAAAGAAATAGTTGTTGTGCACAAACCTCTAATATTTGTCTCCTGGTCTGGACTCAGTGTTTCCTTCCCTTTTCCTGAGTCTTTGGTAACTGAGAAACACAATTTGAAGTGTTTCAGTGCTAAATTAATTTGTCTCTAACGATAATGTTCGATAAGTAATTCACTGAAAGCTATTATTTGCTTAATCACCTAATATACCGACCCTCGATGCGTTCTAGGTAAATTAGGTTTTAGTGTCATTAATATGTCACATTCGATAGGGTTTTAGGTTGGTACGTTTTACCAAACTCATTTCCTCGTTTAGTGCATTTTAATGCAACTTGCTAGATTCCGGGATACTAGTTTGACCTAGCCGGACGACCTAGTTTCCTCAGTTTTCGGGTTTCGGTCAAAACTACAAACTTGTAGATTTATGTCTTATGGACCGCGGTGCAAAATTTTAGATCATTCCGAGTTAAGTATACCGAGTTATGGTCATTATACTATGGCTGGTCAAATGGTATCAAATTAGGTCAATTTTAGGTCAATTTGGTCAACTCTGGTTCGGCCAGTTTTTGGACCCGAACTTGTGCAAGCTGTTTGACTTGCTTATGGTCATTTCTGGGTTTTGGTGTCTTCATAAGACTTGTAGGTATGGGTCTTAACTATTCATGGTTAAAAGTTCAGGTTAATTGGACCTGTTTTGAGTGAGTTATGGCCTAAATACTCATTGCTGCTCAATTGGTCATTTTTCAGGTCCTAATTGTACCTAATCCGAATTGGTCATTTTCTTAGGTCACCTTGCAAGCAGAATTCTGGTATGCTTTCTCAATGAAAGTTGGCACATTTTGTGCCTAGTTTCACCTCCAATTGGTCTCATACCAATTGGAGTTACACATTTAGAGTTATTGACTAAAATGCACACTGCCCTTAATTACCTTGCTTATACATATATCCATTACACATTTAATTGCTATATGTCCACTTCCCTTACCAATTCTGTTTTGGTACATTACCAAAACCACATACCTCTTCACTTTAAAGTTACTTTGGGCAGATTACAAACATCCTTAACACACCAAATAAAATTCCAATTCACAAAGTCCAATTACAATCACATATACACATAAACATTTCTCATTATTTCATACACTTTACACAACTAATATATATACATATCCATCAATCCTCAATGCCATAATTCTGCCAATATCTACATGAACTCATACATTTATCAAAGAATTCCAAGGCTACCGAAAAGCTTCACCATGCCAAAGTGTCCATAATTCATCAATTTCTATTCCAAGTGCATATTCACCATTTACATGTGGAATTAACTACTAGGACATCAATTCACCCTATTCAACATGAATTCCCATCAAACATATGTAATATAAATCATCAAATATACAACTCCATGGCTGTCCAAAATTGATATATCATGAACTCCTCAAACTTGAAAATTTTTCTTCACAATTCAAACACCCATAACAAGTATACAAACTTTAACAAAGCAAAGTTCAAAAATACAAACTCACCACTTTGGAAATTCTTCAAAACTCCTCCAAAACTTGGTCTTCTTGCTGCCTATCTACTGCCCATTGTGTAAGGATCACTTTTAATGGAGAGACTTACAAGAAATTATGGCTTGAAAGTGAAGATTGGAGTTCATGCATGGAGCTTGGAAGCTTTGGCCATGGAGTTCTTCTTGGAGGCTCACGGCTGAATTTTTGAGGTTGAAGAAGGAAATGAATCTGCTGTTCAAATGCAGATTAAGTGGTCCACTTTAGGTGTGAGTGGAGCACTAAGTGGAAAGATAATGTTAATTTATTCAAAAGTTTCAATTTCCCACATTTAACTCTCCATTTTTGCTATTTACATTAGGTACCCCTAAATTAATTTTTCATTATAATTTTCCAAGTATAATATTATTTATTTTTGATGGACATTTAGGTCAAAAGACAACTCGGGGTGTCAAATGACCACAATGCCCCTGTTCGGGTTGCATTCCCGATTTTTTGGTAATACCGGATTTTGTCCGTTTTTCAATTTCTCACTTTTCTTTGTACTAATTAATTAATTTTTCTTTGATATTTCTAATGGTATTTGTACTTTAATTGATGTCTCTATAAGTCTTAAAAATATTTTCTAGGATTCCCCGCAGTCCAGGGCTAGTCAACGGTTCACGCCGTGACTTCCCGGTGCGGTCACCCATCGCTAGGATTCTCGGCTCGCTTAACTTGGTTACATTTCTTTGCTATTATTTTTCCTTTGTTTTTCCTGTATTTTCTTTTCTTGTATTTCATTATTTTATGTCTCCTCACTCATATTGAAGTGTAGTTCTAGGCATTCTAGCTGTCCGGACAACACTGGTCACCGGAACAGTAGAACGCACTACCGAACTTAGGGGTGTTACATGAACAACCACCATGCACTTCCATTCAAGCCCTCATTTCACCTCAACTTCTTCATTAAAGCTTGCCTACACAACTTGGTAAAGAGATTGGAAGCAAGAAGGAAGGGTTTTGATGAGTTTTTAACAAGCTTCAAATTAAGTAAGTGCTCATTTCCTCTCCCTTTCTTCATTAAACTTTGAGTGGATGTTGTGGGTAGTTGATTTGTGGAAGAATTTTTGAAGTTTGATGTTTTAAGGGAGATGTACATTTTGGCAGCCATGGAACCTCAATAAGAACAGTTTATTCTTGCATGTAAATAGTGGTTTGAATGATGATTTATAGGTTTGATTGTATTGTACTTGAATTCCATGTGTAAGGTTTGAATTGTAAGCTTGAAAAGTGAAAGTAGAAATTGATGGGTATGTGTAAACTTGTGGTAGCCTTATGAAGAAGATTAAAATGTGTTGTTTCATGGTTTGGTTTATGGAATTATATTGTTGAATTATGTTGTTATGGATGGTAGCATGTATATGTGTATAAAGGTTTAAATTTGGACATAAATGAGGTGCATTTATGTTTTTAATTGTTGTAATTGGACTTGGAAAATTCTGGGTTATAGTGTGCATATTGAGAATGGTTATAAGCTGCCAAAATGACCAAAAATGTGTTGTTAAATGTGTTAATGGTAAGGTACAAAACAGAAATGGCATGGAAGAGTTAACTTGGTAAGCGTAGGATGTGTAATTGTTGAGTGATGAACAATGTGTAATAGGTTAGTGTATGTTTTGGCTTAGAACCTTAAGTGTGTGGCTCCAATTGGTATGAGACCAATTGGAGGTGAAACTAGGCACAAAAAGTGCCAACTTTCATGAAGGAAGCTTACCAAAATTCTGCCTATAAGATGACTTGAATAATGACCAAATCCGGATTAGTGCTTTGAAAGCCTGAAAATTGACCATTTGGGCAGCAGTTGGTGTTTTAGCCATAACTCACTCAAAATAGGTCCAATTGACCTGAAATTTTTACCATGAATAGTTTAGACATATATATAAAATTCTTATGAAGACACCAACACCCAGAAATGATCATAAGTGTAACACCCCTATGTTCGGTAGTGCGTTCTATTGTTCTAGTGACCAGTGTTGTCCGGACAGCTAGAATGCCTAGAACTACACTTCGATATGAGTGAGGAGACATAAAATAATACCATGAATAGTTTAGACATATATCTAAAATTCTTATGAAGGCACCAACACCCAGAAATGATCATAAGTGTAACACCCCTATGTTCGGTAGTGCATTCTATTGTTCTAGTGACCAGTGTTGTCCGGACAGCTAGAATGCCTAGAACTACACTTCGATATGAGTGAGGAGACATAAAATAATGAAATACAAGAAAAGAAAATATAAGAAAAACAAAGGAAAAATCATAGCAATGAAATGCAACCAAGTTAAACGAGCCGAGAACCCTAGCGATGGGTGACCGCACCGGGAAGTCGCGTCGTGGACCGTTGACTAGCCCTGGACTGCGGGAAACCCTAGAAAATATTTTTTAGGACTTAAATAGACCCCTATTGAAGTATAAATACATTAGAAATATCAATGAAAAATTAATTAATTAGTATAAAGAAAAGTGAGAAATCGAAAAACGAATAAAACCCGGTGTTACCGAAAAATCGGGAATACAACCCGAACGCATTGTGGTCATTTGACACCCCGAGTTGTCTTTTGACCTAAATGTCCATTAAAAATACATGATATTACACTTGGAAAATATAATGAAAAATTAAATTAGTGGTACCTAAAGTAAATAGCAAAAATTGGGAGCTTAATGTGAGAAATTGGGAATTTAAGATTAAATAAAGATTTAATCACATATAGTGCTCCACTAACTCACCTAAGTGGACCACTACATCCTCATTTTTGGACAGATTGTCATCTTCTTCAATCTTCCCAAAGAGCAGCCGATTTGCTCCCAAGAAGAACTCCATGGCCAAAGCTTCCAAGCTCCATGCATGAACTCCAATCCACCATTCCAAGCCATAATTTTTTCACTTGTTCTTCATTAAAGTTGCTCTACATAGCTTGGGCAGTAGATAGGCAGTAAGAAGATCAAGTTTTGGTGAATTTTTGAAGAGTTTCCAAAGTGGTAAGTAGGTATTTTTGATGCTTGCTTCATTAAAGTTTGTGTGGGTGTTATGGGTACTTGAATTGTGGAAAGAATTTTAGAGTTTGATGTTCTAAGGGAGATGTTTATTTTTAGCAGCCATGGAAACTCCTTGAGGACAGTTTATTCTTGCTTGTAAATGGTAGATTAAAGGGTTGATTATGTGTTTATATGTGTAGGAATAAATTGGGTGATGTATACTAAGTATATTGTGAATATGTACATGAATTTGGAAGCTTGGAAATTAATGGAGTGTGATGCATGAATGGGCAGCTTGAATGGTGAACCATAAAAATGTTATTTCATGTTTGGTTTATGGAATATTAATGTTCAATTGTGGTACTTGTTATGGCAGCTTGTGTATATGTATGAAGGTGTGAGGTTGGACATGTAAATGACCTAGGTTAGGTGATTGAATTATTGTAATTTAAGCTTGAAAAATTCTGTACTATATGGTGCATATTAAGTGTGGTTATAAGCTGCCAAAGTGATCAACAATATGTTGTGAAATGTGTTTAGGTTATGTTACAAACCGGAATTGGCGTGAATGTGTAGTTTGGCAAGTGTTAAAAATGTCCTTTGATGAGTAATGAATAAAATGCAATATGGCAGTTTATGTTATGGGCCTAGAACCTTAAGTGTGTGGCTCCAATTGGAGGTGAAACTAGGCACAAAATGTGCCAATTTTCATGAAAGAAGCTTACCAAAATTCTGCTTATAAGGTAACTTGAAAAATGACCAAATCCGGATTAGTGCAATTAAGGCCTGAAAATTGACCATTTGGGTAGTAGTTAGTGTTTTGGCCATAACTCACTCAAAACAGGTCCAATTGACCTGAAATTTTTACCATGAATAGTTAAGACATATATCTACAAGTCTTATGAAGACACCAAAGCCCAGAAATGACCATAAGCAAGTCAAACAGCTTGCAAAAGTTCGGGTCCAAAAACTGGCCGAACCTAAAATGACCTAAAATGACCTATTTTGATGCATTTTGACCAGCAATAGTAAAATGACCATAACTTGGTCTACATAACTCAGAATGACCTGAAATTTTGCCCCGCATGCAATAAGACATAGATCTACAAGTTTGTAGTTTCGACCAAAACCCGAAAACTGAGGGAACTAGGTCGTCCGGCTAGGTCAAACTAGTATCCCGGAATCCAGCAAATTGCAATAAAACGCAATATACATGGAAATGAATTGGGTAACATGTACCAACCCTAAAAGGCTACAAATGTGACATATTAGTAACATTAAAACCTAATTTACCTAGAATGCATCGAGGGTCGACATATTAGGTTGACTAAGCAAATAATAGAATTCAATGGATTAATTATCAAGCATTATCGTTAGAGACAGTTTAAATGAGTACTGAAACACTTCAAATTATGTTTCTTAGTTAGCAAAGACTCAAGGAAAGGGAAGGAAACACTGAGTCAAGGCCAGGAGACAGTTATCAAAGGTTTGAGCACAATAGTTATTTCTTTTGAATTTTTTAATTTAAATAAATTATGATTATTTGTATGTTATTGTTTTAAATTGTGTTTGTGCACAATAGTTATTTCTTTTGAATTTTTCAATTAAAATAAATTATGATTAATTGTATGTTATATTTTTAAATTGTGTTTGTGCACAATATTTAATTCTTTTGAATTTTTCAATTGAAATAAATTATGATTAATTGTATGTTATTGTTTTAAATTGTGTTGTGCACAATAATTTTGATTTCTTATTTTCTACTTAAAAATTTATTTGAACCTTATATTTTTAAATTGTGTCTGTGCACAATACTTTTATATTCACTGCTTTTACTAGCAAATTTATTTGGAGAAATGAGTTATTAATAATTTTTAATTGTTTTGGCTTTGAGAATCTTATTTGGAAATTATTGTGTTGCCTACTTTGCAAATGGAAATTTTGAGATAAAATATGATTTGTGGTCTGTATAAAATATTTAAATATTGTGATTTGGAATTGTTTTGATTCACACTTGGCATGACACTGTTACTATGTTTCTCCTCCATTTATGGGGAGAGTGTGATTATATTCCTCCCTCTTTGACTTATCAGTCTGGGGTGAGTGTGATTATTTTCCTCCCTCTCTGGTTTACCAGTTGAGGTTGCAGATCGGATGAGTACTCATTATATAGCTAGCTTCCTCCCTCATTGATTTCGATTAGTGGGGTTGTAGATTGCTTTGTCGTGGTGTACAACACGGCATTGATCTGAAATTTTGTGTCATGGCTTAAGTTGTGTATGAATTGGCAACACTGTGTTTATTAAATTATTTGACTCGAAAATTTTCTATAATGAGCTTTGATAATTTGTGAAATGTAATTGTGCAGCATTTAAATTGTGTTATGGATTAGCAAAACTATATTATTCAGTTATTTGATCAAATTGTGTTATTGATGGGCAAAACTGTATTATTCAGTTATTTGATCAAATTGTGTTATTGATGGGCAAAACTGTATTATTCAGTTATTTGATCAAACGGTGTTATCGATTGACAAAATTGTGTTACTCAGTTATTTGATCAAATTTGTGTTATATGAACTTTGTAAATTGTGAAATGGAATTGTGAACTATTTGACTTGTGAATTGTCAATAAAAGATTTATATATCGCATTTCAAATTGTTATTGTGCACCACTGAGTAAATTTTACTCAGCGATAGCTTTTCATTGCTGTCGCAGGTAGACAGACTGACAGGGCAGCAGACTAGGCTGCTAGTACTACACTGAGAGATCATCGGGTATATTGAGTATACCATATTTTGCATTTTATATTATAATGTATGTTCACTGTGTGTATATAGTATTCTTAGTTTTGAGCAGTTGTAAATTAAAATTGTACCTTGAAGTTGTAAAATAAATTATGAGTTATTTTAGCTTGTAAAATTTGTACTATATTTCTTTTATCTCAACTTTGAAAATACTGAAAAATTTCTGTGGATTTGAGTTGAGAAACATATTGAGTTTATCAAATATTGGAGTTGAGATTGAGAAATATATTTGAAGTGCTTTTTACAGGTTTTTGAAGAACTATTTTATTCAAAATACAGTGGCACTCCGCCAAAATTTTTACAGAAATTACTAATAATTCAAATGTGTTAGCTATTTCACTTCAGTTCAAAAAAGTTTTTAACACCTGTAAATAATGCTCACCACTGTAAAAAGAAGTAAGAAAAGTTTTAAAATCCCTTGTAGTGTATTTGATGGGTTATCAGTAGACGAAGTTGATAACTCATTAGGTATACTACGGGATCATGTCATGCCTTACAGAGGGGTAGGGTGCGACAATAAGCAAGTCAAATATCTTGCACAAATTCGGGTACCAAAACTGGCCGAACCAAAAGTGACCTAAAAATGACCTAAAGTTACCATTTTGGTACATGCTGTCCAGCATTGGTATATTGACCATAACTTGGTCTACACAACTCAGAATGACCTGAAATTTTGCCCCGCATGCTATAAGACATAGACCTACAAGTTTGTAGTTTGGACCGAAACCCGAAAACCGAGGGAACTGGGTCATCTGACTAGGTCAAATTAGTATATCAAAATTCAGCAAATTGCAATAAAATGCAATATACTTGAAAATAAATTTGGTAACATGTACCAACACTAAAAGGCTATAAAATGTGACATATTGGTAACATTAGAATTGACTCACTTAAAGTGTATCAGAGGTCAACATTATAGGTTGACTAATGAAATGAATTGAAGGGAACAGTGCCAAGAAAATTTAAATATTGAATTTTATTGTTAGAAACAAATTCATTGAGTACTAAAACACTTTAAATTGTGTGTTTCAGTTAAAAAGGATATTGAGAAGCATAAGGAACACTGAGTCAGGGCCAAGAGGCATATATCAGAGGTTGTACACAATAGTTATTTCTTTTGAATTTTTCAATTGAAATAAATTATGATTATTTGTATGTTATTGTTTTAAATTGTGTTTGTGCACAATACTTTTTATATTCACTGCTTTTACTAGAAAATTTATTTGGAGAAATGAGTTATGAATAATTTTTTATTGTTTTGGCTTTGGGAATCTTAATTGGAAATTATTGTGTTGCCTACTTTACAAATGGAAATTTTGAGATAAAATATGATTTGTGGTTTGTATGAAATATTTAAATATTGTGATTTGGAATTGTTTTGATTCACACTTGGCATGACAATATTACTATGTTCCTCCTCCATTTATGGGGTGAGTGTGATTATATTCCTCCCTCTTTGACTTGCCAGTCTGAGGTGAGTGTGGATGAGTACTCATTATTTAGCTAGCGTCCTCCCTCATTGATTTCAATTATTGGGGTGAGTGTCTTGTCGTGGTGTACAAGACGGCATGTACGGAAAAATTGTGTCATGGCCTAAATTGTGTTATTGATTGGCAACACTGAATTATTCAGTTATTTGATCAAATGGTGTTATTGATTGGCAAAACTGTGTTATTCAGTTATTTGATCAAATGGTGTTATTGATTAGCAAAACTGTATTATTCAATTGTTTGATCAAATTTGTGTTATATAAACTTTGTAAATTGTGAAATGGAATTGTGAATTATTTGATTTGTGAATTGTCAATAAAAGATTTATATATCGCATTTCAAATTGTTATTGTGCACCACTGAGTAAATTTTACTCAGCGATAGCTTTCACATCACGCAGTAGACAGATCGACAGAGCAGTAGACTACGCTGCTAGTACTACACTGAGAGATCATCGGGTATATTGAGTATACCATATTTTGCATTTTGTATTGTAATGTATGTTCACTGTATGTATATAGTGTTCTTAGTTTTGAGCAATTTTAAATAAAAATTGTACATTGAAGTTGTAAAATAAATTGTAAATTATTTTAGCTTGTAAAAATTGTGATATATTTCTTTTATCTCAGTTTTGAAAATACTGGAAAAATTATTGTGGATTTGAGTTGCCAAATGTTGAGAAATTTATTGTGTTGATTGGAGTTTGGGATTGAACAGAATATTGAAAGTGCTTTTTACAGGTTTTTGAAGAACTGTTTTATTTAAAATACAGATGGCATTCTACTAAAATTTTTACAGAAATTATTAATTCTTCAAATGTGTTATTTGGTTTCACTTCAGTTAAAAAAAAAAATTTAACACCTGTCAATAGTGCTCACCACTGTAAAAAGAAGTAAGAAAAGTTTTAAAATCCCTTGTAGTGTATTTAGTGGGTTATCAGTAGACGAAGTTAGTAATTCATTAGGTACACTACGGGATCATGTTATGCCTTACGGAAGGGTAGGGTGTGACATATCATGTTTGTTATATGGCATGAGACTCACCATTTCATCTTATTTATATCTCATATAAATACATTGGGAACAAACATGAATACAATCTTTCTGGATAAGTCATGTCCTGTGTGAAGTATTCTCGATTGTGAACTAATTTATGATACTTTGTGCTAGAAATACTGTCACTCATATTCTTAAAAACTTAAGAATAGAATTTCTAACAAAATATCAATGGACCTTTTCTATTACACATAAATATATTATGTAAACGAAAAGATGAAAATGCCTTTTAATTAATAAAATATGTACAAGATACATACTAAATGATATGCTATAGGGTATACTACTAACAATCTCCCACTAGCACTAAAGCCATTCATTACAATACCTTAGACCCATCTTCTCAAGATGTCGGTCTAACTATGCTTGTGATAAAGGCTTAGTGAATGGATCTGTTGGATTTTCAGCTGATGCTATTTTCTGCATGGCTACATCGCCTTGCCCAACTATCTCTCTGATAATGTGGTAGCACCTTTCTATGTGTTTGGATTTCTGACGAGACCGGGGTTCCTAATATCCAAATAGCCTTTTTGCAAAGATTCGATGCAAGAATATACTCGCCTCAGAGTGGAATCAGCGATGACTGCTTGGAACTCTTCCAACTTACTGCATTTCCATTACAAATGAACACAAACCCAGAGGTAAACTTTCTATCATCAATATCTGATTCGAAATCAGAATCAATATAACCATCCAATTGCAAGTCACCATCTCCACAAATCAAGAATAAATCCTTAGTTCTTCTTAAGTACTCAAAGATGTTCTTGACAGCTATCCAGTGTTCCAAACCTGGATTAGATTGAAATCTACTAGTTAAACTAACAACATATGCGATATCCGGCCTAGTACACATCATTGCGTACATCAAACTTCCAATAGTCGAAGCATATGGAATCTTAGCCATTTTATCTTTTTCTTTAGGTGTCTTTGGAGACATCTCTTTAGAAAGGTGGATACCATGTCTCACTGGTAACAATCCTCTCTTAGAATCAAACATGTTAAACCTCTTTAACACCTTTTCCAAATATAGACTTAGAATCAAGCATGTTAAACCTCTTTAACACCTTTTCCAAATATAGACTTTGGCATAAACCAATTATTCTTTTCGCTCTATCTCTATAGATGCGAATGAAGGAAGGGAAGCGTGAAAAACACAAGTTTATACCATTGAATTCAAAAATTTCACCTAGGGTCACATGCATCATGCAAGATTTATTTTTATCTATTTGATTTCAATGATAAACAACATATTAAAACTCTTTTAATATGTTTTTGGATCTGTATTTGCCATTTAAGATTTTAAAATTAATCAGATTAATTTTAGAACCCTAGATTAAATCAAGAACGATTACACTAACCGCTTGATGCATTGCAACGTGTCTGCGCCTTTGAGATTCGTCTTCAGGACACCAGATGTTGTCCCTCTAGGTTGTCCACACCAAGAACACCTATGGCAGCCCTTGAACAGCTTCTAAAGCCTTTTCTATTAATTAGAAATTCAAGTTCTGCCTTTTAAGAGATTAGAGATGTAAACAGGACACTAGAAACAATTTCTAGCGTTCTTGATTCAAGAGATTGATGGCTAATCTCTTTGAATTGATGAGAGATAAAGAAGAATAGATGAAAACCCTCAAAGTGGCATGACAAAGGAGAGGAGTGGCTGCTGGTTATTTTTTCTTTTTATAACCACACTTAAATAGCTAGGTTAAACCCTTGCCACATGTCACCCTTTGATTAGCTCTAGGTTTAAGTGACCCAATCACATTATGCCAAGTGTCAAACCTATATTTAATCTTGATTTTAATCATCTTACATGATTAAAAAAAATATGGAAAGCATATTTGTAATACTATTTGTCACCATCTCATGGTGCCACGTGTCACACTGTGAAATGACCAAAATGCCCCTGTGTCTTAATTTTGAGTTCTTAACCCAAAATAATTATTTTCTTCTTCTAATTAATTTATATCAAATATAAATTAATTAATTAATCTCTATTAATTAATTTCTCATCAATTAAATTCATATTTAAACACTTTAAATATAAATTTAATTTATACTATACATCCAATAATCTAGATTTGGTTTCAAGTCATGCTAGGGACTTTGCAATTTAATTGCAAACCAAACCTATTTAATTAATCAATTAAACTCTTTAATTAATTAATTAAATCATATTTAAATAGGTGATAACTTGTGTATGTGTGTGACTTACTAGGCTCATCACTAATTGGCAATGAGACATGATATCAACTCTGAATATCATTAGAACTCTTTCTTACCATAAATGATTTCTCTAAATCATTTTATGAACCTCATAGACCATGGTTAACACCTAGCATAGCATGCCATGGCCACCCAATTAGTAATAAGGTTTACCTTAAATGAACCTAAAATCATATGTTACCATGCACTAGAATCTCTCTGTTACAAAATCCCAACTCAAGCTAGAGTCATGGTTTATGTCAAACTCCATTTGCTATGAATATTATGTTCTCTTTTAATTCCAGTTCTTGATTAAAAAGATTTTTCTCATCAGAAACTCTTTTCTGAATAAATCTATCTGTCCTTCCCAGGAACTTGAAACATCAAGAACAATTAAATGAACATAGGATTTTATCTCTATTTACTTAGAGGAACAGATTCCATCTTGATCAACACCTACCTCCATATATAACTAGTAGGAGCCAACACATACCCATACACAGTACAAGTATGAAAGCAGTATCAAACTCAAACTACCTATATACAAGATAACTGTGCTATCTCAGGTCTAAAGATTATATGCACTGATATGATTTATGACAAAACATTGACAAGAGTAAACTCCATGTGCTTGTCATAAGTGTCACCGTTCGCCTACTTATCATTTATAAGTGCCTATCATGTTTGTTATATGGCATGAGACTCACCATTCCATCTTATTTATATCTCATATAAATAACTTGGGAACAAACATGAATACAATCTTTCTGGATAAGTCATGTCCTTATTATGAAGTATCCTCGATTGTGAACCTATTTATGATACTTTGTGCTAGAAATATTGTCACTCATATTCTTAACAACTTAAGAATAATATTTCTAACAAAATATCAATGGACCTTTTCTATTACACATAAATATATTATGTAAACGGAAAAGTGGAAATGCCTTTTATTAATAAAAATATGTACAAGATACATACTAAATGATATGCTCTAGGGCATACTACTAACAATCTCCCACTAGCACTAGAGCCATTCATTACAATATCTCATACCTATCTTCTCAAGATGTCGGTCTAACTGAGTCCGTGACATAGGCTTAGTGAATGGATCACCGGATTTTCACCGATGCTATTTTCTGCATGGCTACATCGCCGCCCAACTATTTCTCTGTTTATGTGGTATCGCCTTTTTATGTGTTTGGATTTCTGGTGAGACCTTGGTTCCTTAGCTCAGATGATCGTTGCTCCATTATTGTCACAGTAGTGGAACTGGCCGACTCAATGGAAGGAACTACTGTAAGTTCTCACAAACTTCTTTATCTAAACGACTTCCTTTGCAGCATCTAATGCAGAATATACTCACTGTTGTGGAATCTGCAATGTGCTCTGCTTGGAACTCTTCCAATCGACTACACCTCCATTACAAATGAACACATATCCGAGGTAGACTTTCTATCATCGATATCCGATTGGAAATCGAATCGGTATAACCATCCAATTGCAAGTCTCCACTCCATAAATCAAGAATAAATCCTTAGTTCTTCTCAAGTACTTAAGGATATTCTTGACTATCGATGTTCCAAACTGGATTGGATTGATACCGCTAGTCAAACTAACAAAGATATGCGATATCCGGCCTAGTACACAACATTGCATACATTAAACTTCCAATAGCCAAAGCATATGGAATCCTGGCCATCTTATCTCTTTCTTCAGGTGTCTTTGGAGACATCTCTTTAGAAAGATGGATACCATGTCTCACTAGCAACAATCCTCTCTTGGAATCAAGCATGTTAAACCTCTTTAATACATTTTCCAAGTATAGACGTTGGTATAAACCAATTATTCTTTTCGCTCTATCTCTATAGATGCGAATCCCAAGAATATAGGTTGCCTCCCCTAAGTCTTTCATGGAGAATGTATTTGACAACCATACCTTTATAGTCGTCAACATACCTGTGTCATTACCCATCAATAGTATGTCATCCACATATAAGACAAGGAAAGTGATAGCACTGTCACTAACCTTCTTATATACACATGGCTCATCTTCATTTTTAATAAAACCAAAGGATTTAATGGCTTCATCAAAACGGATGTTCCAACTCCTCGAAGCTTGTTTCAACCCATAAATGGATCGCTTTAGCTTGCATACCTTGGAACCATCTTGGGATTCAAATCCCCTAGGTTGTTCCATGAAAATGTTTTCTTCAATGTATCCATTGAGAAAAGCTGTTTTGACATCCATCTGCCAAATCTCATAATCATAGTATGCAGCTATTGCTAATAAAATCCTAATTGATTTAAGCATGGCAACAAAGTAGAAAGTCTCCTCATAGTCGATTCCTTACCTTTGGCGAAACCCTTTCACTACTAGCCTTGCCTTATAGGTCTCTACCTTTCCATCAGAACCAATTTTCTTCTTGAAAACCCATTTGTTCCCTATAGGTACAATACCTTTAGGTGGGTCAACAAGATCCCAAACTTGATTCTTATACATGGAATTAAACTCGGATTTCATAGCATCAATCCATTTTGAAGAGACTATATCTGATATAGATTCTTCATAGGTAAGTGGAGCATCTCCATGATCTACTTCTTCATGAGTAGACAACTCTTGTTCTTATTCATGAAGAAAACCATATCTCACTGGTGGGTGAGATACCCAGTTGTTCTACGAGGAACAGTTGTAGATGTTTCATCAATAATAATAGGTTGACTAGATGGATCAATATCCATCTGATCTATTGGTTGGTCAGAATTCTCCAATTCTAACTCTATTTGCCTTCCTTTGCCTCCTTCTTGAACAAACTGTTGTTCAAGAAATGTGGCATCTCTACTTATCACAACCTTTTATGAAGTAGGCAAATAAAAATAATATCCAAAACTATCTTTTTGATATCCAACACATCGACCTTTTATGATCCGGTCTCCAATTTATCAGTGTTCAGCTTTTTGATATAAGCTGGACAACCCCAAATCTTAACATGCTTAAGACTTGGTTTTCTTCCATGCCATATCTCATAAGGTGTGGAAGAAACTGATTTTGATGGAATCCTATTCAGAATATACAAAGCTGATTCTAATGCAAATCCCCAAAAGAAGATTGGCATATCAGTATAGCTCATCATACTACGTACCATATCCAATAGGGTATGATTTCTCCTTTCAGATACACCATTCATTGTATGCGTTCTGGAGGAGTCACCGAGAAACAATGCCATGCTCTCTCAAGTATTCATCAAATTCAGTACTCAAATATTCACCTCCACGATCTAATCGAAGAGCTTTAATACTCTTTCCTGTTTGATTTTCTACTTCAGATTTAAATTCTTTGAACTTTTCAAAAGATTCATGTTTGTATTTGATCAAATACAAATACCCAAACCTTGATTTATCATCAGTAAAGGTAATAAAATAATGAAAGCCCCCTCTAGCCATTACTTTAAACGGACCACATACATCACTATGTATTAGTTCCAAACTATTTTCAGCTCTTAGCCCTTGTCCAACAAAGGGTAATCTAGTCATTTTGCCCTGAAGGCAAGATTCACAAGTTGGAGTAGGCTTGAGGATAGAATCCCCATTTTCTCCAATTTTGCAATCCTATCTTCTGCAACATGACATAACTTTAAGTGCCAAATATATTTTGAACTTGAGTTGGTTTTCACCATAGCATTGTATTCTTTTAGATCACTTGCATTCAATTTGTGTTTGTCATTATTATCTAAATAATAAAGACCATCATTCATATAACCCGAACCAACATATTTATTTCCAAAATAAATATTGCAAACATCATCTATGAACTGAAATTCATAGCCATTTCTAGTCAAACTAGATATGGAAATGATGTTCTTAAAAGCATCAGGTACATATAAAATATTATCCAAACACAAAACATGTCCAAACATGTAAAAAGATTTAGATCCTATGGCTAAAGCTTCAACAGTGGAGCCATTGCCAATCCGGACTCTAATATCTTGAGAATGCAAGCTGCTACTATTTGCTAGTTCCTGCATATCATTAGAAATGTGAGAACTGCACCAGATCTAAAACCCAAGTCAGATGAACTATGAGTATCATCGAATCTAAATAACAAGATATGGACATACCTTCCGAAGGTGTATCCTTCTTGTCCTTGAGAAGCAAGATACTCGCGCCTTCCTTTTCCAAAGTGCCCATCCTTTTGGCAGTGGAAACACTTTCCTTTGCCTCCATCGACTTTAGTCTTCCTTTTACATTTAGCTATTTTCTTGGAAGGACCAGGAATCTGAGGTTTCTTTTCTTATTGCCCTTCTTCTTGTTAGACTTTCCAGTGGAAGAAGATGCAACCAAAGCTACCTCTTTTCCTTTATTGCACAGCATATTCTTTTGGGCAATAACCAAAGATGTTGAGTAAACCACTAAGGTGCATTCTGTTTAGTCATATGGAAATTTGTCATAAAATTCCCAAAAGACTCGGAAGGATGAAGGATCAAATCCGTTTGTAGTTGGAAATCCATGTTGAAGTCAAGATGTTCCAACTGCTCAATCACCAATCATCTTGTGGACATGATCCCCAATATTCTGTCTCTCAGACATCCTCATACGGAATAGCTGTCTAGATATCTCATACCTAGCATTCTTGCTTTGCTCACCATACAACTCTTGTAGGTGAAGGAGGATCTCACTCGCACTCTGCATGTTCTCATGTTGCTTCTGTAACTCATTACTCATGGAAGCAAGCATGTAACACTTAGCTCTCATATCATGCTCCTTCCACTTGTCCAAAGTTTCATGTTCCTCTTGTGTGGCTTCTAGAGGTAAGGGACCAGAAACATTTGAATCTAGAACATATCCTATATGTTCAAGGTTCAGGACAAGTTTCAAATTTCTTAGCCAATCAGACAGATTAGGTCCTGTCAACCTATTGTGATCAAGTATGCTTGCAAGGATATTGGATGGTGGTGGTTGTTTTGTGCTCATTTTTATCAGAAAATTAACTGCAGAAAATAACTAGATTAATTAGTAAATGTATCATGTAATTAACCAAAATGATTATGGTCTTTTAATCAAATTGGTCCTCCCACTAACTTAGCGAATCCTACACTTCCAAAGTAGGAAACGGAAATCCTAGTTGGATGGATTTCTAGTGGGTGATTGAATTCTTATAATTCTATTGATCATCCTCAGGTACATCCATTATTGGAATTACAATAAACTATAAGTGAGCAACTCCTTGCCCATCACATCTCATGTGAGGTTCAATCATTTACCTAGCCCCTAATGCTCAAAATCTCAGGTACATCCATTATTGACTTATCTTGCATTAGTTAAGTTGATCCCATTGAGCCAGTAATTATGCAAATAATTTTAATGTCCTCAGGTACATCCAATATTGGCCATTAAACCATTTACATATTTACAACATCTCATGCTTAACAATTATTCTTAAGAAAATCTCTTAAATTAATTGCATCTTATGCAACTATTTAAAATTTCTTAAAATAATTGGCCCAATGGAGGGCCTATGTTATAATTACTTTAATTATAGCATTTCCAACTTAATCATTTGTTTGGAAGATTTTATGGTCATTCTAATTACTATTAAGGTCTCACTTTGCACATTATCCATTTAGCATGCATATATCATATAATTGCATACATTCCCATACATCTCATGCATTCATGGATAAGCAGTAAATATGGTATGATCATGGACTTTCTAAGGGATTCAATTCTGAGCCACCAAGAATTGAATCAGGGCATTCCTAGGGGCATTTCATTCATTCATTTTACAAGAGTTGCTGAAGGAGTACATAATCAACACTTGATCTTGAATTCCTCCCACTGGTCCCACCAATGCTCTTGACCTCCTTGAACTTCTTGCAATCCAATATTACATAGTAATCCTTGGCATACTAAGGCGAATTTACAAGAACTTAAATAAATGAAATTACAACCCAAAAATTATTACAAACTTAATAATACATGCCCAAAATAAATTAAAATAAATTAATTAATTTACAATCCCAAAGAAACATAAAAGAAATAAATCCAATCAGATTGGTCTTTTATAGTCCATGATCATCCATCATGCATATCACTATTTAACAATTAAATAAAACATACATACTTATATTAAATTGAATATCTCATATTCAACTTAAAAATCCAGATTTGAATAAGATTCAAATAAATTTAAAAATTCAGATTTGAATCTCATTCAAACAAATTTAAAAATTCATATTTGAATCACGTTCGAACAACTTTAAAAATTCAGATTTGAATCACATTCAAACATTTTTTAAAAAATCAAATTTGAATCACATTCAAACATTTTTAAAAAAATCAGATCTGAATTTTATTCAATCAATTTTGTCGACACCATATTTTGGCCGATCCCTAGAATCAATAAAAATTCTTCTTTGAACAGCTAATCACGTTTCCGATCCCTCTTTGATAGGCGGTCACATTTCCGATCTCTCCTCACAAAGAATTGAATTAATGCTGAGTCCTCATATTCATTAAAGCCTCGCCGATCTCTCAAATCATTTACCGACCTCTCAAACCCGTTGTCGAATTTCCGGACCTGTCAAGTATATTCTTGATCTCTGTTGATAAATAAAATGAACTGGCACTAGATCTTTTCCTACCAGTTTTATTGCCGACCTCCTTTTCGGAAGATTAAGAGCTAAAGTTTTGGTTCGGTTTAACGAGGGTTCCGATCTTAAGTGTTCAAGTTAAATTTTCAATTTTAATCAAGTCCCGTTCAGCATTTCTCCAACACCGATCTCATGCATATTGTGCTTTCCGATCTTTTATACTTAGATTAATAATGGCATTTAGTTCATGTTTCGCTATGCTCATACAATCAAATACTTAGGCAATTCAAAGATTTTCCAATCGCATCCATTCATTGAACAAAAGAGATATTCCATTTCATTTCATAATTTGTACAAGTTATTCGGCTGGGGGTGATCCCCCAGCCTGATTTACATTCTGCTCACTCTCTCTCTCTTCCTCGCCCTCCTCCTCACTATCTTCACCATCGCCCGGGAGCAGTCGTCCATCCAAGAGAAGTCCTCTTCAGGATAGCGCTTTTGGAGTTCGGACAAGAGATCCTTATGAGCATTCACATAGGCTCCGGCTATTCCCGACACCATCTCTTCATCCTTTTCCTTAAGCTCTTTGTCTTTCTCCGAAAGCTCCTTATCCTTCGCGTTAAGCTCCTCTACAAGTTGAGCGACTGGCGGCCGTGGCTTTGAAGTGCTGGACTTCTCACGAGCCCGTTCACTTTCACCAAGTCACGAGACCTTCGGCCACTGGTCTTCATGGTACTTCGCCCGCCCTCGACTTGAGATATATAATCCCGGCGGATGAGAGTTGGGATCGGAGGGAAGCCAATTCCTGATTTTTCTTCCCGACCTCCTTACCTGAACGCTGAATCTTTTCCGAATCATGGTCCGGTTCACGGACACTCCACGTTTAGGCTCATGGTTGAGTCAAGATATCATCGAGACCATTCCGGATAACTGTCCCGATCCTCCCGAAAGAAGATGGTAGATCCCGGACTTTGGCAAAATCGGGTTCTCCCTAACGATCGGTTATTCTTCAAGCGATCGATCAAGATTTGAGCGCCACGAGAAGAGGTCCTCGAAGCTTGATGAGGCTCCCTTTCCGTGCTCGGAATAGCGAGAGAGGCGGGGCCGCTCTTCCGATCTAAGAGGAGATCTCGATAGCGGTGGTCGGCGGACGAAGGTTGAGGTGGGTCTCTTTGTATCTCCCAGTGTTCGTGGATCGGTGTTTGAAGTCGTTCAACGCTTCATCTCCTTTACTTCGGAAGATCTCTTTGTCCTTCTTCCGCTTCCTAGAACCTCACCACCCGCCATACACGCACAAAGAAAAGGTTAGTGAGATCTCTAAGGTCCCGAGAACCGAGATATAGAAAATACCAATGCCGAGGTCGAGAGGAAGTTCGCGAGCTTGGCGGTGATCGATTGCATGGTCAATGGTGCGATTCGCCACCGCATGTGGACAGGAATATTTTAGAGTGGCGGCCTGACTTTTCAGCTCCATCACTATTGAGCTTTCCTCTTGACTCAAGGTAATGTGCTTGAGCGGGGCCTGGTACCACGGCTACGAGGAAAGTCCTCAAAGCGGCTGGATCTTTACTCCTCGGAATGAAGAACCAGGTTCTTCCAATTCTTAAGGGATGAGGCGATCGGAAAAGAGTCCGCAATGAGGCTTACTGAAAGAACCAGTGTTCGTCATCATTTGGCGAGTTAGTCTGTAGCTCGGCGAACACACCTTAGCCGTAGGTCTGATTCCCTTAGCTCGGCATAAACCTCGGAAAGCAACCAAGATCCGCCACGAGTTGGGGTGGATTTGAACAATGGATACTCGGTGAAATTTTAGGACCTCCTTATAGAAATCGTCTAGAGGGAACCTCAGACCGGCCTTTAAGCTCCTCGTACACCATAACCATGTCATTCTTCAAAAGAGTGATCGACCAAGATCGCCATTGCACTTGATCACTCATATGAATCGGGACAAATGTTGTATTCTTGAACAAGCGATTGCGGATCGAATTCCGAAGAACCGACGGAAGCTCGTCTATAGGAAGGGTCTCTCTCCTTGAAGGTGGTGCAAGCCTTGATGGTATGACCCGACCACTGGAGCGAGAGACCCTAGGGGTTTAGGTTGCCATTTGGGCCGACTGCCTCTTCTTCATCGACGATGACCATGAGAACTGAATGGAAGGAGGGCTCGCGCTCTCGACCTTCTGCACCGCTCATTTTCAAAAAAACAAAGAACTTAAACTAAAAGAGGATTAAAGCCCTTACCGAGTGCGATCGGCGTAAGAACTGGAGAAAAGGAGAGAACTTGAAGTTGCGAACAAGAGGTCGAGAAAGGAATGAGAGAACAATGGCTAACCTCCCACCCCTATTTATACTAGTCCGAGCATTTAATGCTCGCGAAGTTCTAAGCGACGCATCGATTGGTGGGACTCGACAATTTGTTCTCAAATAACCGAATGTTCTGAGATCGGTTAATTAGAGATCGGCATAATGAGTTAAAAATTTTGAATAAAGGATCAGTTAAGGGTCATTCAGGTAAAGAATCAGATTGGATAATCACATCAGAGATCGGAAAATAATCAATGCAAAATAATAAGATGATAACAGACAAAGTAAAGTCTTTATTTTCAAGAGATCGGATTACATCATTTGGGCGATCTCTAGGGATCGGATTACAATAAAGGTCTAACTACATCATTTGGGAGATCTCTAGAGATCTGATTACATTGAAGAATTACATCATTTGGGCGATCTCTAGAGACCGACGAAAATCCTATCTGAAGGGGCCGATCTAAGGATCAGTTTATAACTGATCCCAAGGATACCACCAGCCGATCTAAGGATCAGTTTATAACTGATCCCAAGGATATTGCCGACCGGATGCTTCATCCGCCGAACACCCAATGTGGATCGAATCATGCCGAACACTCAATGTGATGAGAAGCGAATGAACTCAGTTGAGCAACTCGAGATCGGTACAACCGAGGCCCGCAATACGGATCGGTCAAATCCAGTTCTCTCACCATCGTCAATTAGGATCATCCAATCACCGGGATCGTAAATTTTCAGTCGGTGAGAAAGGAAATCCATCGGAAAAAGATCAAAGCCTCGATTATAGCGAACTTCTACCGGAGCTAGAACAAGGTAAGTAAGAAATGAAGAGAGGAAAGTCGATGAAGAAAATGTCTCACGTGGGTATATATAGGGGAAAATGAGCATTTATTCTTTTAAAAACGGCGGCACGCCGAGAATCGAGATGCAATTAATGCTTGGACCGAATCGGTGATCAAGGGATAAAAGAGATCGGAGATAGGAGATCAGCATGAGAGATCGGAATAGGAGCTAGGGAGGGATCGAAAGACAAAAGAATAAGACAAATCCCAATAACCGCCGTCGAATCGAGCCGAGGTAGTTAAAGCGTGGCGACGAGATCTCCACCGCACGCCTAAGAATCGCCCGCATAATCTTGACAGTGCCGTGGTATGTCATGGCGATCTGTACATCCCAATCTCCACCGTTGATCTCACTTGTAAGGATGAATCGGAACCCTTGGATCAAAAGAGAAGACGACAATACCAGCGTTTTCACTCTTAGCCCTCGATCGTTAGGACAAGAGGATTCAAGACCGTCGATTAAAAGAGGAAAAGGACAAATATTACGAGAAGCGATCTTAGCCATTTGTTTTGATTCTCTTTAATTCTGAACATCCGATCATGTACTTCAAAATCTTGACCCTCCATCTCCTCAAAATAAATCTGACCCTTCATGGGGAGCACCGATTCCTATAAATACTGCATGAAAAACTGTTCAAGGACGGAAAAATATAGACAAGAGGCTGCTATTATCGTGGAGGAACTCAAACTTCATTGATTTGTTACTCTGTTTTGTAGTGATTAAAAGACTTGAAACTAGTTTTGGAGTGTTTTCTTGAAAAGATTTTGAATCTGGAACTCTACATTTCAGTTTGTTCATTATCTAGTCATACTCTCATCATCTCTCGCTTTCTTTCCTGCATTCAAGCTCAACTTCCTTCCACCTGGTTCTTACAGTTACCTTTTAGCTAAAGCATCTCTCGGTTTCACGACAGACATCAACTCTCAGGCTGATCAATCCGCCATCTTCATCACTATTTACCACCTCATAGTTATTTCAATACATTTGGCTCCTCACAGATATCAACTCTCAGGCTGATCAATCCGCCATCTTCATCACTATTTACCACCTCATAGTTATTTCAATACATTTGGCTCCTCACAGACATCAACTCTCAGGCTGATCAATCCGCCATCTTCATCACTATTTACCACCTCACAGTTATTTCAATATATTTGGCTCCTCACAGGTAAGAGTTCATATTACTGTTTTATTATGTATTTGTGTTTACTTTTCGCACTTTCTTTGTTCTCTTTACGTATGCGGTTTTCTCTAAGTTTATTCTAAGCGAAAAAAATCTCAAAGAACGTTACTCTCGAATTATCTCTTTAGTGATCGGTCCATCATTTCATCAATTTTCGTCATTTCTGAATACGAGCTTTTAGCTCCTAGTAGCGTGTAAGTGGTCAGGCAAAATATAGGTATCTGCAACTTAAGGGTCTCTTTTAAAAGAGAAAGCTTGAATAACACGTCAGGAAAATAGCCAAACTATTAGGTGCGTGAGCGGAATTCGCAAGATACCATGAAGAGGAATAAAGCCAAAATAAACTAGACAGAACAGATCGGACATTAATAGGTATGCGTGAAATGACTACATGGAAGGTCGGTAAATCAAGTTTAGTATTACCCATTTAGTCATAGGGTATCAAGAAACCTTATCTCCAGCATTTTTGAATGCCAGAAACCTTAGTTTTAGGTTCTTGTGACATGTAGCTGAAATTGAAATTCGGGAGATCGGCAAAGCCCCTTCCAGGCTCCTGCTAATCCGAAAGAGATCGGAGGAGAGTTCTTATCCGGTCTCAGCTTAAAATTTTAATAAATACTTAATAGAGATTGGAGGAGAGTTCTTATCCGACCTCAATTCAAAATTTTTAATAAATATTTAAAAGAGATCGGAGGAGAGTTCTTATCCGGTCTCAGCTTAAAATTTTAATAAATGCTTAATAGAGATTGGAGGAGAGTTCTTATCCGGTCTCAGCTTAAAATTTTAATAAATACTTAAAAGAGGTCGGAGGAGAGTTCTTATCCGATCTCAAATTAAAATCTCTAATAAATATTTATTAGGGATCGGAAGAGAGTTCTTATCCGATCCCCAACCAAAATTTTAATGAATATCTAAAAGAGGTTCGGAAGAGAGTTCTTATCCGATCTTCTAAATTAAATTTTAAATAAAACATTCCTTTTCAAGTAAAATTAACATACAAAAGTAATTCACTAAGGTTGTCTCATTTACTTATGTATCTGGGTGATCCTAATCAGTGAAAAATCAAACATTCCTTTTACCAAAAGGACTAACATTCCCATCAGAGCCCTCCTAACTAATCTACAAAGGGCGAAAACTAAATCTACTTACCCTTATCAAGGGACGAGGTGGGGTGCCTAACACCTTCCCCACCGTTTACGGACCCGGAACATAGATTCTCGGTTTTGAAGTGGTTTAATTTTTAATTTATCTTACTGAAGTGTTTTATTTAGTTCCCGTCTAAACTAAGTTGGCGAGTCATCACTTTTTCGCACTTCGGTGAGTGATCGTCAGGCGACATAAAATCCCATTCACGACTTAGCGACTCCAGGGACATATTGACCCAACCCAGTCTAGAGGTCCAAAAGTAGGCTTAATTTTTGTCCGATCAAATTATATTTAGAGGGGCTCACTCGGCGATGTCTTATATGCTAATTATTATTGCTACTAACTATTTTGTTTTGCTGTTCTATCTCTTACGATTGCTCTTCATTTCAAAGAAAAAGAAAAAAAAAAATGGAAAAATAAAATCCCTGAATTGGGAAGAGGTAAAAGTGTCCCTTCACACACTGAACACTTACACAATGTCCTCACACACTATGGTCCTAACAGCTTTCTTACCCTTTTAGGAAAGTAGGAGGGGTCATGTAGCGGTGCAGTGGGTTTTACCCGTTAGTATCCGTGAAGGCTTCTGCTCAAATTGAAACTCGTTCTATTTACCGTGATACAGTGGAATTTTCCGATAATATCATGGGGGTAGGATGGGGCTCTCATTTCTGATGAGGCAATTTGGGAAACTGTGGCTATTAGAAAATTAGATCTGAGCTAAACGTCACGATAGTGAAAGCGTAGTAAAGCGCCTCATAAGATAGAACTATCCGGATAGGTAGCGCTTACCGGTGTTAGGAGTCTCCCTTATAGGACAAAGGGGCATACTTACTCTTACCTATTCTGCTTTAATTTCCTTTTGTTCATTTCTTTTGAGGGTAATCTTGAATCCTACTAAAGCGCCTACACATTTTCCTACTTTGATAAATGTATGCGTGTCACTATCACAATGAGTATGATTCAAAATTACCTAATTTGTCTTACTAACAAATTTTCCATGGCTACCAAACCAAGAGTGCGTATAAGGATAGGCATCATTTTTATCATGGCACCCTTGAGTCGATCGGCGGGAGAGGCTCGGCATGCTAAACTTTGGTCCAAATCAGCTCATTGGTGGTACCCTCGCAAAATGATGTTTAGAGGCACACATTAGCTCAATACCTTCCTTTGGATCTGGACAAAATAGAGGTCAAAATGAACAACCTCGAAGTCATCTAATAGATGGAGGTTGCTTCCCGATCAGTCAAGTGCAGTTTGAAGAGAAATGCGGAAGGATTGCAACCTTAATGCAAGTCAAGGTCCAAATCCACGCATTAAAAGCCATGTTGACGGTTTGGAATCCTAAGTGCAGTGTTCTCTTTCAATGACATTGATACGGCCCCCACTATGGAGGAATATCGGGCATTCTTGGGGATCCCATACTCATTGCGAGCAGGATCTACTTACACCTCGAGCATAGGCGGACACGAAGCGGTTGGCACATATGTTGGGTTCTCCCCGAGAAAAGTAAAGTCGAGAAAGCGATCAAAGGAACACGCATGGATGGCATTGGGCGTACCTTGAAGCGGTTAGATCATCACCTCCAAGAGAAAGCAGTGGGATCAAGCTTAGTAGCACTTTCGCCTTGGGAATCTATGGTGCGATCCTGTTCCGGGGCCATTGGGGATCATCACTTGCGGTGCGGTGGAGGTATTTTGGGCGGTAGAAAGGCGGGGATCAATCCGTCTGGCAATTCTTGCGAAACCTTATTAACCTAACTACTGCGGACAACGAGGAAAGGGTCCATTAAGTGTTGCTCTCGGTTATTATACCTCTGGACTATCGGTCACATGTGTCTGTGGAGACAAAAGGATTGACTTGGTACCTTGACCAGCCTCCCATTGAGAAGATGATCCGGTTAGTGATCGGCTCGAAGAATGAAAAACGATGGCGGGAGCAGTTTTGAGTTTCAATAGCCATGATTCTTGTTGGAGGAAGGCGTGGGCGTCAAGCCAACCCGTCTTGATTAGTGCAGGAGGTATTGATCGGTGTCACGATTGGAATAACGGGTATACAAGTTACACTCGGCCTTTGGTAATGAGGCGGTTTGGCTCAACACGATCCATGATCAACATTAAAGAATACCACCGGTCACTTCTACCATGAGCTCAAGGAAGAAGAAGGGTTGAAAATGGCTCGCAAGTCACAGGAAAACATCACTCTAATGGAGAGATCACCCAAAGGCCCAAGTGCCTCGGCGATTACCTTAAATGGAGGCGATAGGGACCAGAGCGCTCTGAAGTAGAATTCAAGGGCGACAACCCTCGCCAAGGCGCCCTATTAGAGGAAGGCGATAATCGCTGGTTGACTCGCTACAAAGGCAAATACCGAGAACTCACAGTGCAAGAATGAATGAAACAATTGGAGGACCAACAGCGAGAAACTTAAGAGAAGGGTAAGAAAGCTCAAGGAAGAGGCAAGGGCCGAAAGGATAGGGTTCGAAGAGCAAGAGTGCAGTGGGAAAAGAAAGAAACTCTCTCAAGTGAGGTCAAAGAGATGAAAGGGCGAATAGTAAGCAGGAAAGGATGAAGTACCAAGAGGTACTCGTTGAAGAGTATAAGCAGGAAAACAAGAAGAAGAAGCTTGAATTAAAAGAACAGGCACTCCTCATCAACGACATCTTGAAAGAGTGTGCTAAAGAAAGGAAAGAGAAAGAGAAACAAGTGCCCTCTATCAAGGGTGAAAGAAAATGTGGACCAGTTGGAGAAAATGATAGCACAGGGAAAAAAGAACTATTACAGAATAAGTATGCTCTGAAAGTGTTCGATCTGCCAAACAAGAGGAAAGGTTATATGAGTATCTCGAAAATGTCATCTCATTATAAAGAACCTCCCGAACCTAGGCGATGTAAAGAATATCTTTGTACAAATTATTGATTAATGAAATGATTTTTGGACCATTGTTTAAGCGATTTGTGAATGAATAATATGACTCCGTAGGAACTCCTCGCTAGGGTTATGTGAAAAATTGAGTGCGCTATATGAGCAGGTATCATAAATGCACATTCAATCCCGTCATTCACGATCGGACTATCAAGCGATGCCATGATAAAGTTGATGCGGTTATCCTTTTGCGATTCCAACTTTGGCTCTCAAATGCCACTTTGTATCCTTCGTCGGACCGGGACTTTTAGTTTCTTTGCAAAACTCAAATTCATTTAAATCTTTTGTATCCTCACGAAATCAATATTGATTCAAACAAGGCAAGTCGACCAAGCACGATCCAACCCAAGCGAGTGTACTTAACAAGATCTCGAGCGAGGAAGATAATGGAAAATCGGGAGCAAGTCAGAACCTCTGAGGGACAGGTCTCAGAGTTGAAAGATCGACTTTACGAAATTATGAGACTAATGAAATGTCTCGAGAACAAACTGCTTGAGAACCTAGCCCACCATTACCTCCTCGCCTCCTACAACAAATGATCCTCGGCAAGCTTCAACCTCTTTTACCTTTCGGTCTCCCATTAGGACCCGACAATCACTTTGTCAATCCGGTGACCATAAATAATGAGCCACCTTTTTCCATTACGGCCGTCTCAAATGCCGAGCCTCACCATTCAATCCCGATCCCTCGATTTACTCCACCCCTCGGCTCCGGTTGGAGGAGCGTATCATGCGATGGAAGGAGAACATAGGCGAGAGAAAGCGAGAAACTATCGCCTAGAAGAAAGATTGAGAGCAATAGAAGGGTTGAACATGTATGGCTCGATCGATGTGTCATCAACGAGATTGGTGCGGATGTGGTGGTACCACCCAAATTCAAGGTTCTGATTTACGACAAATACAGTGAAACTCGGATCCCGCATCCACGGCAACCTACATTGCCAAAATGCCTTAACAGAAGGCGATAGACTTCTCATTCACTTCTTTCACGAGAGCCTCTCGGGCGGCTACGAGATGGTGCATACAATTGGGCGAGAGCAAGTGCACTCTGGAAGGACTTAGCCAATACCTTTCTAAAGCGGTACAAATTCAATTGTGATGCGGCACCCACGAGGAGGACCTCCGGAACACAGTCAGAGAAAGGCGGGAAGGTTTCAAGCGGTATGCCCAACGATGGAGGGAGAAGGCGCGAAGTATATCCTCGGTGACCGATAATGAACTCTGCTCCTATTCATTGAAACATTGAAGGCTCCTACTTCAACTTTGATGATCGGAAATACCTCCAACAGCTTCTCGGATATCATCCAAGCGGTGAGAGAATTGAAGCTAATCGAGAATAGGAAGACTACGGGAGTTGGTGAGAACCACATGAAAAAGCGCCAATTTTGGCAAGAAAAAGGAGAGTGATGTGCATTCCATCACTCGTGAATAATTTTCCCCAATTCCCCAAAATAACTAAAGCCATATCCTCCCTCTCATGGCCCAACTATCATAAACATCCCACCCTTTCCTAATTATTCACAACCACGCCCACAATCGCCCCACTGCAAATTTCCAACCAAGACCACCTCCTCCTCGGCTCAACCACGACCACCACAAAATAACCCAAGACCTCCAAGGAATCCTGATCCACCCCTTCCCCTCCCTCTCAGTGAAATATACCGATACCTTGTCGGTATAAACCAAATCGTACCAGTCCTTTTAGACCCAATCCAGCCGCCATATCCCAGGTGGTATGATGCCACTGCCCGTTGTGAGTATCATGGAGGAGCAAGGGCATTCAGCGACAAGCTGCGGGGCACTCGGAGGAGAGTGCGCTCTAATCCGGAGCGGGTGGTTGAAGATCGAGGAAATGGTTCCCTCCCCAATGTCACCTCAAACCCACTACCTAACCATAATGCGGGTAGTGGTGTGAATGTGATTAGTGCGAGGAGAAGGATCAACAGGAAGTGGACAAGTTGGTCCCTTATTTTAAAGAAATTTTTGCCATATCGATGAGAAGGTCACCTTTGCCCTCAGTAGCGATTTGAAGAGAGTGCAGGTGTCCTTACCATGGAGAGCGGTGACCATAGGCTGCAAGATTGTGAGGTTCGGGCAAGAAGTCGAAATTTGTTATCTCTTAAAGTTACGAGATGCGGACAAAGGCGGAAGGAAGTGAACACCGCTAGACTCGGCCAAAGCTTCTACCTCCAAGCCGAATCACTTTCTCACCCCGGTAGCCTCACCGCGATATGATTATCGAACTACGCTGACTTCTGTCACCAATACTCACGCGGTCCCTTGGAACTATAATTTCCAAGTTTTTACTCGAGGCGTCAAGCGGCGCATCCGCCCCTAGCCTTGCCTCACCTCGACACCACCAAAACCATGTTTCGCTCCTCACGAGCATTTCGGGATGACTTATCTTTGGACTGCTAGCAACATTACTCCCCAAACCGGTTCTCGGCCCATTATTGCAACAAAACATTCTCCACCTGAGAAAGAAGTCGAGTTTATAACTCGAAGTGGGAGGTGTTATGGGATCGTAGAAAGAGAGAAGAAAAAAGGGAAAGTAAAAATGGGAGAGTCATCAAGAAACATGGAAGAAGAGGTTGAGAAAGCGAGGAAGCGAGCCTATTGAGCGCAAGGAAGATGAAGAAGCTGCTGCTCCAAATAATGAAGCGAGCGAGTATGGCGTGGTGGAGCAATTGAGAAAAACCCCGCCGAATTTCACTGTTATCACCGATCACGAGCTCGGAAGTCCACCGACAAGCACTACAAAGAATCTGGATCGGGCCTTTGTGAACCAGACATTACTCAAGGCGGTTTGAGAAAATAGTAGGACAAATCCGGGCATCGGCTCTGTAGCCTTTTACGAAGAGGAGGTAGACCTGCGGGCTTAGGGCACAATAAAGCTCTACATGTAGCGTGAAGTGTAAGGGTTGTATAGTGGCCAAGGTTCTCATCGATAACGGATCGGCCCTCAATGTCTTGCCTAGCGCGACCTTAGCGAACTCTGGTTGACCAATCGCATATCGTCGAGTGCAATGGTGGTAGAGCCTTTGTGGTACCGGGAGAGAAGTCTTGGGAGACATTGACTTGCCAATCAAGTCGGGGCATGTACTTTCAACGTCACGTTTCAAGTGATGAACATTGAGCAGCTTACACTATGTTATTAGGGAGGCCGTGGATCCACTCTGCGAACGCTGTTCCTTCAACCTTACACGGAAGATCAAATACATTAAGGGCGGCAAAATCATCACGGTAAGGCGAAGAGGCCATCTTTGGTCACCAACATAATCACTTCCTTATGTGGAAGAGGCGAGGAATCATTGGAGAGTTCTTTCCGGGCCCTTGAATTGCAAGATCTTTGGGAAGGAAGGGGCTATGGCTATGGTGGCCAAAGTAATGTCAAGAAGCGGGTATCAAGAGGGAAAGGCTTGGGCCTTTGCCTTACAAGGAATCGTCGAGCCTATCTGGCTATTCGGAAGATAGGCCGTTGTGGTTTGGGGTATGAGGAGGATGCCCTCGTGGATGGGCGATTACGGATGAGGAGAATGCTTGGGATCGGAGGTTCGACCGGAGAGGCGGGAAAAATGAAAATAGTCCGAGAATTACGGAGATCTTCACCAAACCGGTCATCCAACATCCGGCAAGTACGGAAGAATCACGGATGATCCATCCATAGATGTCATCCAAGCTGGATTCCTTGTATGAGGCCCTAGTTTCTCCATGGTGAGGAGCGGGAGCTTGACAAGCTGGACAACGGAGGATATCCACGTACTCAATTTGAGTAAAGTACCTCAGTTATCTACACTTGATCATTTTGTCCATGGTGACAAGTGTAATACTGTAAATGGACCTTTTCTTATGGCATTAATATTCATGAATTGATAGCGCATTTTAAATCCAATACTCTCTTTCCTTTTTAACATGTTCTATTCTTTATTCATTCAGGACCATTCATCAATTAACACCTAACAATCCAATAGACTCGAAATTCCTCTGGTTAATTTTGAAATCCCCATAGCGCCATTACTTCAAGTAATTAGAGGAAGACCTTACGGAAGAAAGCAATGAAAAGATGAACCCTCCTCGTGCCTTGTGAAGATGAAAGCAGCGCACAATAAACTTAGGCTCGGAAGAAGTAAAGGGAACTTAAGGTAGTGGAGAGTGAGGTGGGAGATATGATCGATGCAGCAAGGAATTTCTCGGCGTATTTTCATGGAGCTATGATGATATGGTCGGTTTGGACCCCGGATAGTGGCGCACAAGATTCCCTTAATTCGAGAGCGATCCGGTGAAGCGGCGAGGAGAATGAATCGACACCTTGCTCAAGGTTCGGGATGAAGTCAAGAAAGCGATATGGCCGGATTCTTGGAAGTAGTCAAATATCCCCAATGGGTGGCTAATGTCGTCGATGTGAAGAAAGGCGGGAGAGTCGGGGTGTGTGTTGACTACGAGGACCTTAATAAAGCAAGTTTGAAAGATGATTTCCCTCTCCCTCACATTGATGTGTTAGTTGACAATCTTTGCGGGATTGGGTAGGTGTTCGTGTATTGATGGGGCATCGGTACAATCAGTTCCGATGGACAAGGAAGACAAGGATAAAGCGCTTTCATCACCCAATGGGGGTATTTTGCTATCGGGTCATGCCCTTCGGGTTGAAGAATCACGGGGCTACTTACGGTAGCGCAATGGTCACATTATTCCACGATATGATGCATAAAGAAGTGGAGGTATATGTGGATGATATGATCATTAAATCCGGGGAGAAGAGAGCCACGTTCGGGTGATGAGGAGGGTGCTCGAAAGGCTCGAAATACAAGTTGAAGTGAACCTGCTAAATGCATCTTGGAGCTAGATCGGGAAAAGCTATTTGGGATTCATAGTAAGCGAGAAAGGGATAGAAGTAGATCCAGACAAAGTTCGAGCTATTCAAGAAATGCCGTCCCCAAAAACGGAAAGGGAGGTGCGCAGTTTTCTAGGAAAGTTGAACTACATTTCAAGATTTATTTCTAATCTCACTTTGCCAAAGTGAGCCTATTTTGAACTACTCGGAAGAACAATCCTACCCAATGGGATTCGGATTGTCAAAAGGCTTCGAGACAATCAAGCAGTATTTGTCAAACCCACGGATTGGTCACTTTGTGGCGGCAGGCCTCGATCTGTACATGGCGATCCAACGAGCTCTATGGGATGTGTTTTGGGACAGCATGATGATACTGGCGAAAAGAGGGCCATTTACTACGAGCAAGAAGTTCAATGATTGTGAGTCAAGGTACTCTTTCTTAGAAAAGACTTGCTGCGCGTTAGCACAGATGACAAATCGCCTCAAGCACTACATGTTGAATCACAAGACATGGCTTATCTCGGATGGATCCTATCGGAATCGTATTCGAAAGCCCATTCGTGCGGGAAGGATAGCCAAGTGGCGAGTTATACTCTCCCAATATGATATAGTCTACATGACCGGAAGCGGTGAAAGGTAGCGTAATTGCGACCTCTAGCGGAAAACCCTATCGGATTATGAAGCTCTGGATTTTGAGTTCCACAGCGAACATATTAATGAAGTAGCTGCGAAGAAGAGGGTCGATCGATGTGTGGGAAATGTATTTTGGAGCGATCAATTTATCCGAATGGAATTGGAGGTACTAGTATCCCGGAAGGAAAGCACTTCCCAATAGCCGCTAAGTTGGGATTTATGTACCAACAATGTCGCAGAATATGAAGCTTGTGTAATGGGTCTACATGCTGCTATAGAGATGAAAATCGAGAAAGTTGGAGGTGTATGGAGACTCGGCTCACGATAATTTATCAGTCAAGGAGAATGGCAAACCAAGGATCCCAAGCTAATCCCCTACAGAAATACTTCTGGAGATGATCGAGAATTGAAGAAATCTCTTTCACTCATCTGAGTAGAGACAAGAATCAATTTCTTTGGCCTTAGCTACTCTAGTTATGGCTCAAATCGAAGAAGGCGACGTTTGAGATGTTGAAGATTAAAGTAAGGGATGAGCCACCTATTGCTTCATGATTGAAGAAGAGCTCGATGGAAAGCCTTGGTATCACGACATCTGGTCTCTTGTAGAACTGGAGAATTCCCTTCAGGGGCAAGCAAAAATGAAAAGAAGATGATTCGGAGGTTAGCATTGGGGTACTTTCCCAGTGGGGAAACCCTATACAAAAGAAGCTCCAACGGTGAATTATTGAGATGTGTGGATGCAAAGGAGGCAAAGAGAATCCTTTTTGAAACTCATGAGGGAAATTGTGCAACTCACGCCAATGGACACATGATGGCCAAGCAAATCATGCGACGTGGGTATTTTTGGACCACAATGGAAAAGGATTGCATCAGTATTTCGGAAGTGCCACAAGTGTCGATTTCTGCAGATCCGATAAATGTGCCACCTCACAAGGCTGTTCAATCTCGTCTCACCGTGGCCTTTTGCAATGTGGGGCATAGATGTGATTGGTCCCATCAATCCCAAGGCATCCAATGGGCACAGATTCATCCTTGTAGCCATCGACTATTTCTCCAAGTGGGTCGAGGCGACATCCTATGTGTTAGTAGTATGCCCTAGAGCATATCATTTAGTATGTATCTTGTACATATTTTAATAATAAAAGGCATTTCCACTTTTCCGTTTACATAATATATTTATGTGTAATAGAAAAGGTCCATTGATATTTTGTTAAAAATATTATTCTTAAGTTGTTAAGAATATGAGTGACAATATTTCTAGCACAAAGTATCATAAATAGGTTCACAATCGAGGATACTTCATAATAAGGACATGACTTATCCAGAAAGATTGTATTCATGTTTGTTCCCAAGTTATTTATATGAGATATAAATAAGATGGAATGGTGAGTCTCATGCCATATAACAAACTTGATAGGCACTTATAAATGATAAGTAGGCAGAACCAGTGACACTTATGACAAGCACATGGAGTTTACTCTTGTCAATGTTTTGTCATAAATCATATCAGTGCATATAATCTTTAGACTGAGATAGCACGATTATCTTGTATATAGGTAGTTTGAGTTTGATCTTTGCTTTCATACTTTTACTATGTATGGTTATATGTTCATGTGTTGTCTCATGCTTTTTATATATGGAGGTAGGTGTTGATCAAGATGGAATCTGTTCCTCTAAGTAAATAGAGTTAAAATCTTATGTTCATTTAATTGTTCTTGATTTTTCAAGTTCTGGCCAGACAGATAGATTTATTGAAAGAGTTTACGATGAGAAAAATCTTTTAATCAAGAACTGGAATTAAAAGAGAACATAATATTCATAGCAAATGGAGTTTGACATAAACCATGACTCTAGCTTGAGTTGGGATTTTGTATGAGAGAGATTCTAGTGCATGGTAACATATGATTATAGGTTCATTTAAGGTAAACCTTATTACTAATTGGGTGGCCATGGCATGCTATGCTAGGTGTTAACCATGGTCTATGAGGTTCATAAAATGATTTAGAGAAATCATTTATGGTAAGAAAGAGTTCTGATGATATTAAGAGTTGATATCATGTCTCATTGCCAATTAGTGATGAGCCTAGTAAGTCACACTCATACACAAGTTATCACCTATTTAAATATGATTTAATTAATTAATTAAAGAGTTTAATTGATTAATTAAATAGATTTGGTTTGCAATTAAATTGCAAAGTCCTAGCATGACTTGAAACCAAATCTAGATTATTGGATGTGTAGTATAAATTAAATTTATATTTAAAGTGTTTAAATATGAATTTAATTGATGAGAAATTAATTAATAGAGATTAATTAATTAATTTATATTTGATATAAATTAATTAGAAGAAGAAAATAATTATTTTGGGTTAAGAACTCAAAATTAAGACACGAGGGCATTTTGGTCATTTCACGATTGTGACACGTGGCACCATGAGATGGTGACACATGGCATAACACATAAGCTTGCCAAATATTTTTAATCATGTAAGATGATTAAAATCAAGATTAAATATAGGTTTGACACTTGGCACAATGTGATTGGGTCACTTAAACCTAGAGCTAATCAAAAGGTGACATGTGGCTAGGGTTTAATGTGTTAACCTAGCTATTTAAGTGTGGTTATGAAAAGAAAACATAACCAGCAGCCTCTCCTCTCAATTGTCACGCCACTTTGAGCCTCTCCAGCCATTTCTCTTCATCTCTCATCAATTCAAAGAGATTAGCCATCAATCTCTTGAATTAAGAACACTAGAAATTGTTTCTAGTGTCCTGTTTACATCTCTAATCTCTTAAAAGGCAGAACTTGAATTTCTAATTAATAGAAAAGGCTTTAGAAGCTGTTCAAGGGTTGTCATAGGTGTTCTTGGTGTGGACAAGCTAGAGGGACAACATCTGGTGTCCTGAAAACGAATCTCAAAGCGCGAGACATGCGATGCACATCAAGAGGTTAGTGTAATCGTTCTTGATTTAATCTAGGGTTCTAAAATTAATCTGATTAATTTTAAAATCTTAAATGGCAAATACAGATCCAAAAACATATTAAAATAGTTTTAATATATTGTTTATCATTGAAATCAAATAGATAAAAATAAATCTTGCATGGTGCATGTGACCCTAGGTGAAAATTTTTGAATTCAATGGTATAATCTTGTGTTTTTCACGCTTCCGTTCCTTCAATTGGTATCATAGCCACTATATTTGCCATTTAGATTGTTGATTATATAATTTAATTGTGTGTTTGATCATGAGATCAAGAGATTCATTGCTGGTTGGATCATGAGATGTGGCGTCACACATGGAGAAGCCACCATTGGTGGCGGCAACAATGGTTCCATGGGTGATTCAAGGTTTGGCTTTTAATTCTGCAATTGTTGTATGATCTAAGGCCTATTCTTTGACTAATTAAAGTGTTTAATTAGTTGTTTTAATCACACAATTAAATTATGATTCAAATCAGAATTTTAAAAAATGTTTGAATGTGATTCAAATCTGAATTTTAAAAGTTGTTTGAATGAGATTCAAATCTGAATTTTTAAAGTAGTTTGAATCATATTTAAATCTGATTTTTAAAATTGATTCAATAAAATTCAGATCTGATTTTTAAAAAATATTTGAATGTGATTCAAATCTGATTTTTTAAAAAATGTTTGAATGTGATTCAAATCTGAATTTTTGAAGTTGTTTGAATGTGATTCAAATCTGAATTTTTAAATTTGTTTGAATGAGATTCAAATCTGAATTTTAAATTTATTTGAATCATATTCAAATCTGGATTTTTAAGTTGAATATGAGATATTCAATTTAATTTAAGAATATATGTTTTATTTAATTGTTAAATAGTGATATGCATGATGGATGATCATGGACTATAAAAGACCAATGTGATTGGATTTATTTCTTTTATGTTTCTTTGGGGTTGTAAATTAATTAATTTATTTTAATTTATTTTGGGCATGTATTATTAAGTTTGTAATATTTTTGGGTTGTAATTTCATTTATTTAAGTTCTTGTAAATTCGCCTTGGTATGCCAAGGATTACTATGTAATATTGGATTGCAAGAAGTTCAAGGAGGTCAAGAGCATTGGTGGGACCAGTGGGAGGAATTCAATATCAAGTGTTGATTATGTACTCCTTCAGCAACTCTTGTAAAATGAATGAATGAAATGCACCTAGGAATGACCTGATTCAATTCTTGGTGGCTCGAATTGAATCCCTTAGAAAGTCCATGATCATACCATATTTCGCTTATCCATGAATGCATGAGATGTATGGAATGTATGCAATTATATGATATATGCATGCTAAATGGATAATGTGCAAAGTGAGACCTTAATAGTAATTAGGATGGCTATAAAATCTTCCAAACAAATGATTAAGTTGGAAATTCTATAATTAAAGTAATTATAACATAAGCCCTCCATTGGGGCAATTATTTTAAGAAATTTTAAATAGTTGCATGAGATGCAATTAATTTAAGAGATTTTCTTAAGAATAATTGTTAAGCATGAGATGTTGTAAATATGTAAATGGTTTGGTGGCCAATATTGGATGTACCTGAGGACATTAAAATTATTTGCATAATTCTGGCTCAATGGGATCATCTTAAATTATGCAAGATAAGTCTATATTTGATGTACCTGAGATTTTGAGCATTAGGGGCTAGGTAATGGATTGAACCTCACATGAGATGTGATGGGCAAGGAGTTGCTCACTTATAGTTTATTGTAATTCCAATAATGGATGTACCTGAGGATGATCAATAGAATTATAAGAATTCAATCACCCACTAGAAATCCATCCAACTAGGATTTCAGTTTTCTACTTTGGAAGTGTAGGATTCGCTAAGTTAGTGGGAGGACCAATTTGATTAAAAGACCATAATCATATTTGGTTAATTACATGATACATTTACTAATTAATCTGGTTATTTCTGCAATTAATTTTACGATAATAATGAGCACAAAACAACCACCACCATCCAATATCCTTGCAAGCATACTTGATCGCAATAGGTTGACAGGACCTAATGCATGCGATTGGCTAAGAAATTTGAAACTTGTCTGAACCTTGAACATATAGGATATGTTCTAGTTTCAAATGTTCTGGTCCCTTACCTCCAGAGGCCACACAAGAGGAACATGATACTTTGGACAAGTGGAAGGAGCATGATATGAGAGCTAAGTGTTACATGCTTGCTTCCATGAGTAATGAGTTCTGAAGCAACATGAGAACATGCAGTGCTAGTGAGATCCTCCTTCACCTACAAGAGTTGTATGGTGAGCACAGTGAGAATGCTAGGTATGAGATATCTAGGCAGTTATTCGTATGAGGATGTCGAGGGATGAATGTTGGGGATCATGTCCACAAGATGATTGGTGATTGAGCGGTTGGAACATCTTGACTTCAACATGGATTTCTAACTACAAATGGATTTGATCCTTGATCCCTTCACGAGTCTTTTGGGAATTTTGTGACAAATTTCCATATGACTAAACAGAATGCACCTTAGTGAATTACTCAACATGCTGGTTATTGCCCAAAAGAATATGCCAGCAATAAAGGAAAAGAGGTAGCTTTGATTGCATCTTCTTCTCTTTGGAAAGTCCAATAAGAAGAAGCGCAATAAGAAAAAGAAATCTCGATTCTGGTCCTTCCAAGAAAATAGCTAAGCAGAAAAGGAAGATTAAAGTGATAAAGGCAAAGGAAAGTGTCTCCACTTAGCAGAAAGTGTTTCCATTGCCAGCAGAAAGTGTTTCCATTGTCGATGAAAGTGTTTCCAGCGCAGTATAGTAATCTAAATGAATGCAATGCCATGGTGAAAACCAACTCAAGTTCAAAATATATTTGGCACTTAAGGTTATGTCATGTTGTAGAAGATAGGATTGCAAAATTGGAGAAAATGGGGATTCTATCCTCATTGGGCTCTGAGCCTACTCCAACTTGTGAATCTTGCCTTTAAGGCAAAATGACTAGATCACCCTTTGTTGGACAAGGGCTAAGAGCTGAAAATATTTTGGAACTAATACATAGTGATGTATGTGGTCCGTTTAAAGAAATGGCTAGAGGGGGCTTTCATTATTTTATTACCTTTACTGATGATAAATCAAGGTTTGGGTATTTGTATTTGATGAAATACAAACATGAATCCTTTGAAAAGTTTAAGGAATTTAAATCTGAAGTAGAAAATCAAACCTGAAAAAGTATTAAAGCTCTTGATCGGATCGTGGAGGTGAATATTTGAAATCTTGAATTTGATGAATACTTGAGAGAGCATGGCATTGTTTCTCGGTGACTCCTCCAGAACGCCACGGTGAATGGTGTATCTGAAAGGAGAAATCGTACCTTATTGGATATAGTGCGTAGTATGATGAGCTATACTAATATGCCAATCTCCTTTTGAGGATTTGCATTAGAATCGACTTTATATATTACGAATAGGATTCCATCAAAATCGGTTTCTTCCACACCTTATGAGATATGGCATGGAAGAAAACCAAGTCTTAAGCATGTTAAGATTTGGGGTTGTCGACTTATATCAAAAGTGAACAACGATAAATTGGAGACCGGATCGAGAAAAGGTCGATTTGTTGGATATCCAAAAGATAGTTTTGGATATTATTTTTATTTGCCTACTTCACAAAGGTTGTGATAAGTAGAGATGCCACATTTCTTGAACAACAGTTTGTTCAAGAAGGATGCAAAGGAAGGCAAATAGAGTTAGAATTGGAGAATTCGACCAACCAGCGGATCGGATGGATATAGATCCATCTAGTCAACCTATACCCATTGATGAAACATCTACACTGTTCCTCGTAGAACAACCAGGGTATCTCACCCACGGTGAGATATGGTTTTCTTCATGAAGAAGAACAAGAGTTGTCTACTCATGAAGAAGTAGATCATGGAGATGATCCACTTACCTATGAAGAAGCTATATCGGATATAGACTCTTCAAAATGGATTGATGCTATGAAATCAAGATTGATTCCATGTATAAGAATCAAGTTTGGGATCTTGTTGACCCACGAAGGTATTGTACCTATAGGGAACAAATGGGTTTTCAAGAAGAAAATTGGTTACGATGGAAAGGTAGAGACCTATAAGGCAAGGCTAGTAGCGAAAGGGTTTCGCCAAAGGCAAGGAATAGACTATGAGGAGACTTTCTGCTTTGTTGCCATGATTAAATCAATTAGGATTTTATTAGCAATAGTGCATACTATGATTATGAGATTTGGCGGATGGATGTCAAAGCGACTTTTCTCAATGGATACATTGAAGAAAACATTTTCATGGAACAACCTAAGGGATTTGAATCCCAAGATGGTTCCAAGGTATGCAAGCTAAAGCGATCCATTTATGGGTTGAAACAAGCTTGAGGAGTTGGAACATCCGTTTTGATGAAGCCATTAAATCTTTTGGTTTTATCAAAAATGAGGATGAGCCATGTGTATATAAGAAGGTTAGTGACAGTGCTATCACTTTCCTTGTCTTATATGTGGATGACATCTTGTTGATGGGTAATGATACGGGTATGTTGTGACTATAAAGGTATGGTTGTCAAATACATTCTCCATGAAAGACTTAGGGAGGCAACCTATATTCTTGGGATTCGCATCTATAGAGATAGGCGAAAGAATAATTGGTTTATCCCAAAGTCTATACTTGGAAAAGGTGTTAAAGAGGTTTAACATGCTTGATTCCAAGAGAGGATTGTTACAGTGAGACATGGTATCCACCTTTCTAAAGAGATGTCTCCAAAGACACACGAAGAAAGAGATAAGATGGCGAGGATTCCATATGCTTTGGCTATTGGAAGTTTAATGTATGCAATGTTGTGTACTAGGCGGATATCGCATATCTTTATTAGTTTGACTAGCGGTATCAATCCAATCGAGTTTGGAACATCTGGATAGTATCAAGAATATCCTTAAGTACTTGAGAAGAACTAAGGATTTATTCTTGATTTATGGAGTGGAGACTTGCAATTGGATGGTTATCTTGATTACGATTTCCAATCGGATATCGATGATAGAAAGTCTACCTCTGGATATGTGTTCATTTGTAATGGAAGTGCGATCGGTTGGAAGAGTTCCAAGCGAGCACATTGCAGATTCCACTCGAGGTGAGTATATTCTTTGCATCGGATCTTGCAAAGGAAGGCTGTTTGGATAAAGAAGTTCGTGTGAGAACTTACAGTAGTTCCTTCCATTGAGTCGTAGTTCCATTACCTTGTGACAACAATGGAGCGATCATCTGAGCTAAGGAACCAAGGTCTCACCCAAAATCCAAACACATAGAAAGGCACTACCACATTATCAGAGATATAGTTGGGCAAGGCGATATAGCCATGCAGAAAAATAACATCAGCTAAAAAATTCAGCTGATCCATTCACTAAGCTTTTGTCACAAGTTCATTTATACCTATATCTTTTGAAGATGTGTCTACTATATTATAATGACTGGCTCTAGTGCTAGTGGGAGATTGTTAGTAGTATGCCCTAGAGCATATCATTTAGTATGTATCTTGTACATATTTTAATAATAAAAGGCATTTCCACTTTTCCGTTTACATAATATATTTATGTGTAATAGAAAAGGTCCATTGATATTTTGTTAGAAATATTATTCTTAAGTTGTTAAGAATATGAGTGACAATATTTC
>NW_026614806.1:1121751-1226103 GCF_030052815.1 Hevea brasiliensis
CTGGGCATTACTTGGTGCATTTTATATAATTTAGCGGATGATATTTCGCCTCACGCCTCGGCTCCTACAGTTTGGCGACTCCACTAGGGACTAAATGGATAGTTACTCCAACATGTTTCTATTACTCTAATATTATTCCTCTGTTAAACTTTTTGCATTGCACTACACTATCACACGGATCACCCTTATCCTTTTTAGCCCCATTAGTACTAGCCAAGGAGACCATAATTCTACTCGAGCTATGATGAAATAGTGAATCCTAGCACCCCATACCCGTACCTTCGAGTATATAAAAGAGCCACAGCTCCGGCCGTTGTGTGTAATGGACAAGCTCTCGCATGGGTGACTCTTTTCCTACCCGATGAAGCTTATGAGCCATAGATTTCAGCCCTAGGTACTCCGTAGATTTTTGTTGTACTGGATTTATAACCTTACAGTTCAAACCATAAGTTCTAATGGTAGTTGAGATGAACCTAAACCTATGCATAAACCCAATGTGTGTACAGGCCCAAGTCCATTTCAAAACCTGTGTTAAGCAAGAGGATGCTTACTGTTGTCCCTTGTAACAACCCAAGAGGGGGGGTGAATTGGGTTCTAATTGCAAAATTAAAGATTAAAAGAAATTTAAACACAAAGAAGAGAAAAGGAAGAATGATAACACGAGATTTATAGAGTTTCGACTATCCTAAGCCTACGTCCTCTTCTTAAGGCCCTCCTTGAGAGTTAACTCCACTAAAATTCTTCTTTGGGTAAAGAATAAGCACCCTACAATCACCACAAAAGCAAACCCTTGCTCTTTTATAATTCTCTTTACACTCAAGAGCTATTTAAAGCTCTATCACACTCAAAATTACATTAAGTGCTCACAATAACCTTGAATAAACTCTCAAAACAAAGAATTTACAACTCAAATATCAAGTTCTCAACATTAACTATGGTAGCTCAAGTTCTAGAGAGAGAGAATGAAGAAAATCTTTAGAACACAATAAATTTCCAAAAGATTGTTGTTGTCAAAACTTGTTTCCAGTCATAAATAGTGCCTATTTATAATTTTTGCAAGAAAATAGCCATTGGGGGTGCATTAAATGCAAAACTAGCCGTTCAACTACCCAAAGCTCTATTTTATTGAGTTGTAAAAACCCAAGTTCAGTTGCCAGAGTTATTTACTTTGGCTCCTGAAGGTTGAAGTGCAAAAAAGAAATAGCTTTTGAAAAGTCACTTTCGGCTGCAGAAGTTCCCACTTTCGGCTGTCGGAGTACTCTCTAGAAAAAATGACTTTTAACGCTTAAAAACCATGATTTAAAGAGTAAACTTTGGCAGCCAAAGTTCCCACTTTCAGCTGCCAAAGTGCTCTCTAGACAGAAAGTGTCAAAAGGACACTTCGACTTGAAATACATAACTTTTGATCTAACTCGGATTTTTGATCCATTTGAACCGTTGGAAAGCTAATTTCATAAAATTTTCAATGAAAACACTTTCAAAACAAATTTACATTTATCAAATGTGAAAATTTTATTTTAGTCACCCTTGGTCAAGAAAAAGTTATAAGTAAAGACACTAAGAAATTAAGAGTTTAAAAAACTCATAACTTTTTTAGCCAAACTCAGATTTTTGAACCGTTTGAACCATTGGAAAGCTAATTCAATGTATTTTGCAACTAAAATGCTTTTCAAAATTAATTTTTCATTTTTGATAAATTATTTAATTTTCCTTGATAAAAATTAGGTGAAAATTAAGTTGAACACGATATTCTTAATACAAACTAGACTTGAGCCAACATAATTAATAAAATGGGATTTACAAGATATAAAATAAATAAAAGTTACATTGTAGGTTCCCATAAATGTTTGCTTCCTTATGTTCTTATGTTGCTCTTCCTTAATCTTGATTTGAAGCAATTTGGCAATTTTGCATCTATAGCCTACAAACACAACACAAACACTTCCAAAGTATATTAGTAGCACATTAATTGTTTATTATCATCAAAATATGGGTTAAGACACCTAGGTCCAATAATCTCTCCCTTTTTGATGATGATAAACAATTAGTGGATGAAAAAATTAAGCACAAGTCAAGTGTGTGTTTTTGAAATTCTCCCCTTAATGTACTCTCCTTTCAAAAACAGTTTGTGCCTTACTAAATAGAATTTGAAGAGCACATAAGAGGCTTGGACTCAATGAATGCAATGCCATGAGTCCTAGGTGAATGATGATGCAAAGTTATTTTTATATCAAAACAATTCAGAATATGTGTCAAAGGATTACCAAGAAGCATCACATAAGTATACCCAAAACATGTATCCCACTAAATCATCATTTATATATCATGTTTAAAGCTTAAAATTTGGAATTGTTTATCCACTTAGCTAATTCATCCACTAGCTATATATCTCCCCCTTTTGGCATCATCAAAATGCACTCTAGAAGGAAAAACATTCAAAAATTATGGCATTATCCAAAGGCTTACCACCATGGATTTGAGCACAAAAAGTGACACCATTAAGGTGGTTATATGGTAGTTAAGCAAATGTGCATAATCAACTTGATTTGAAATTGAACATGAGTATAATTATGTCATTGAGGCACTTAGAACACATGTATAGTATATGCTCAATCTAGAGGTAACATAACAACTATTTTAAAGAATAATCTATAAAGAGCTAAGAATACTACAATACAAGTTTACTAATTTCATTTGCATAGGACTTGTAAAACCATCATGGATTTTATTCAAAGTAATAATAAAATTTTGGTAAATAACCTTTGTCGACACCATATTTTGGCCGATCCCCGAAATCAATAAACTTTGAAACCGATCCCCTGAATCAAGTCTCCTAATCAGTCAAAAATTTTTACTACTTTTAAATCTTCGAATAAATGATTTTAATACCTATTAGAAAATGGTCACCACTTATAAAAGTAAGAAAATTATTTAAAAATCCCTTATAGGGTACTTAATGAGTTATCGGTAGGTGAAGTTCGGTAGTTCATTAGGTATTCTACGAGATAATGTTATGCCTTACAGAAGGGTAAGGTGTGACATGTTTTAGTGGTATCAGAGCAAAGTTTTTGAAGTATGTTTTAACTTGTAAATTTGTGTCTTTTCTATGTTAAGTACAACTGCTCAATGTCCTTATTTGTTACATACAGTGCATTACATCATAAATATGAACTAACGGAGGAAAATCTCCTTATGTTATTTGTTCAGGAGATACCCTAACTTCAGACTAAAATGGAAGAAGGGGATCATTTAGTCGAGCAATCTGTTGAAGCTGAGGCACAAGGGGAAGCCCCAGCTCTACAAAACGTCAGTGGATCAGTAGCACCAGCCCCACAAATGCCGCAGTTTCCTGCACAGTTTGCACAGCAGATGGCTGCGATGTTTCAACAAATGGCTGGGGGTATGCCAGCTCAAGCTTCATCCCAGACACCTATGGTACAACCACTACCTCCAGCAAAACAGTATGACAAGTTATTAAAGTATGAGGCTACAGAATTTAAGGGTACAATAGACCCTCTTGAGGCAGAGCAATGGCTTGAAAGAATGGACAGAGTGTTCAAAAAGCTGCACCGCCAAGATGAATTGAAGTTTGAATACTCTGTGTCACTACTGCAAGAGGATGCGTATGATTGGTAAAAGATCATCCCCCACAGCTTGGCTGAACCACCAGTACTGACCTAGGATGACTTCATCAGAGAATTCAGACAAAAATATGTCCCAGACGCATATGTGGATCAAAAGTTACAAGAATTTCTGAGTCTAAAGCAAGGGAGTAGATCAGTGGCAGAGTATGAGAGGGAGTTCTCCCACTTAAGCCACTATGCTGGGAGTCTCCTTTCTACCATGTCGACACCATATTTTGGCCGATCCCCAGAATCTATAAACTTCGAAACCGATCCCTAGCACTAAGTCTCTCCTTGCTATTTAACCACAGTTCCGATCTCTCTTCACAGAGAATTGAGTCAATGCTAAGCCTTACCGGTCTCTCAATCATTCACCGATCTCTCAAGCCAATTGTCAAATATCCTGACCAGTTAACTATATTCCCGATCTCTCTTGTCAGACGAAATTGAATTAACATTAGAGCCTTGCTGCCAGCATTCATGGTTAACCTCCCTTTTAAAAGTTTAGGAATAATCAAGCTAAGGTTCCGATCCGGTTTAATGAAGATCCCGATCTTAGATGTTCAAGCCAAATTTTCAATTAAGTTCCGTTTAGTGTTGGTTCCTTACCAATCTCATGCATGTTGTGTTTTCCGATCTCTCACACTTAGGATAATAATCGCTTTCAGTTATTTCAATATACTCAGACAATCAAGTGTTTAGAAATTTTCCGATCACAACCATTCATTGAACAAAAGAGTCATTTCATTTCATTTCATTTCAGAATTTTTACAAGTTATTCGGCTGGGGGATCACCCCCAGCCTGATCTACATTTCGCTCACCCTCTCCCTCCTCCTCACTATCCTCACCTCGCCTCGGAGCCGTCGGCCATCCAAGAGAAGTCCTCCTGGGTAACGCTCGAGTTCGGCTAAGAGGTCCTGGTGAGCATTCACATAAGCACCTGCTATTCCTGTCACCATTTCTTCGTCTTTCGCCTTAAGCTCCTCGATAAGTTGAGCGACCTGAGAAGCTTCGTTGGCCTGAAGCGCCTGGACTTCCCCGAGAGCATGATCCTTTTCAGCCAGAACATGAGACTGTTCGGCCAGCTTGTCTTCATAGAACTTCGCCCGCCCCTCAACTTGAGATATGTAATCCTGAGTGGATAGGAGTTGGGATCGGAGAGAAGCCACTTCCTGATTCTTCTTCTCGATCTCCTTACCCAGGCGATGAGCCTTTTCCCGAACTACGTGCTGGTTCACCAGACACTCCACATTCAGGCTCATGGATCGAGTCAGGATATCGTCAAAGTTTTCTGGAGACAGTCTGTCCCGATCCTCCCGAAGGCAGATAGAAGACCCCAAGACTTTGGCAAAATCAGGGTTCTCCCGAACAGTCCGATTGTTCTCCAGAGAAGCGATCAGCACTTGAGCGCCACGAGAAGAGGGCCTCGAAGAAGGTCGGGAACGACCCCCTTCCGTGCTTGGAGCAACCGGAGGAGGTGGAGCCGGCTCTTCCTGTTGAGGAGGAGATCGGACAGCTTCAGTGATCGGCGGCCCCGAAGGTTGGGACGGGCCTCCTTGTGTCTCCCCAGGTTCATGGCCGGGTGTTTGGAGTAGTGCTGAACGCTTCATCTCCTTTATTTTCCGGGAAATCTCTCTCTCCTTCTTCCGCTTCCTGGAACCTTCACCACCCGCCATACCTACACAAAAAAGAGGTCAGTGAGATCGCTAAGGTCCAAAGATCGGAGAAATAGAAAAATACCGATGCCAAGATCAGAGAGCGGAAGCCCGCGACTTTCGCCCGTGATCAGCTCCATCGTCCAATGATGCAGCTCAGCAGTCACCACATCTAAACAGGAGTACTTTAGAGTGGCAGCTTGATTCTTCAGCTCCATCACTATTAGGCTTTCCTCCTTGTTCAGGGTAATACGCTTCGAAATCAAAGGCCCTGGTGCCACCAGCTACGGGGGAAGTCCTCGAAGCAGGTCAGATTTTTGCTCCTCAGAATGAAGAAGCGGTTCTTCCAATTCTTAAGGGAGGAGGGCAGATCGGTGAAGAGCCCGCAATGAGGCTTGTTAGTAGTATGCCCTAGAGCATATCATTTAGTATGTATCTTGTACATATTTTAATAATAAAAGGCATTTCCACTTTTCCGTTTACATAATATATTTATGTGTAATAGAAAAGGTCCATTGATATTTTGTTAGAAATATTATTCTTAAGTTGTTAAGAATATGAGTGACAATATTTCTAGCACAAAGTATCATAAATAGGTTCACAATCGAGGATACTTCATAATAAGGACATGACTTATCCAGAAAGATTGTATTCATGTTTGTTCCCAAGTTATTTATATGAGATATAAATAAGATGGAATGGTGAGTCTCATGCCATATAACAAACTTGATAGGCACTTATAAATGATAAGTAGGCCGAACCAGTGACACTTATGACAAGCACATGGAGTTTACTCTTGTCAATATTTTGTCATAAATCATATCAGTGCATATAATCTTTAGACCTGAGATAGCACATTATCTTGTATATAGGTAGTTTGAGTTTGATAACGCTTTCATACTTGTACTATGTATGGGTATATGGGCATGTGTTGGCTCGCTAGTTATATATGGAGGTAGGTGTTGATCAAGATGGAATCTGCTCTCTAAGTAAATAGAGTTAAAATCCTATGTTCATTTAATTGTTCTTGATGTTTCAAGTTCCTGGCCAGGACAGATAGATTTATTCAGAAAAGAGTTTCTGATGAGAAAAATCTTTTAATCAAGAACTGGAATTAAAAGAGAACATAATATTCATAGCAAATGGAGTTTGACATAAACCATGACTCCAAATTGAGTTGGGATTTTGTAATGTAGAGATTCTAGTGCATGGTAACATATGATTATAGGTTCATTTAAGGTAAACCTTATTACTAATTGGGTGGCCATGGCATGCTATGCTAGGTGTTAACCATGGTCTATGAGGTTCATAAAATGATATAGAGAAATCATTTATGGTAAGAAAGAGTTCTGATGATATTAAGAGTTGATATCATTTCTCATTGCCAATTAGTGATGAGCCTAGTAAGTCACACACATACACAAGTTATCACCTATTTAAATATGATTTAATTAATTAATTAAAGAGTTTAATTGATTAATTAAATAGATTTGGTTTGCAATTAAATTGCAAAGTCCCTAGCATGACTTGAAACCAAATCTAGATTAGTGGCTGTGTAGTATAAATTAAATTTATATTTAAAGTGTTTAAATATGAATTTAATTGATGAGAAATTAATTAATAGAGATTAATTAATTAATTTATATTTGATATAAATTAATTAGAAGAAGAAAATAATTATTTTGGGTTAAGAACTCAAAATTAAGACACATGGGCATTTTGGTCATTTCATTGCAGACACGTGGCACCATGAGATGGTGACACATGGCATAACACATAAGCTTGCCAAATATTTTTTAATCATGTAAGATGATTAAAATCAAGATTAAATATAGGTTTGACACTTGGCACAATGTGATTGGGTCACTTAAACCTAGAGCTAATCAAAAGGTGACATGTGGCTAGGGTTTAATGTGTTAACCTAGCTATTTAAGTGTGGTTATGAAAAGAAAACATAACCAGCAGCCTCTCCTCTCAATTGTCACGCCACTTTGAGCCTCTCCAGCTATTTCTCTTCATCTCTCATCAATTCAAAGAGATTAGCCATCAATCTCTTGAATTAAGAACACTAGAAATTGTTTCTAGTGTCCTATTTACATCTCTAATCTCTTAAAAGGCAGAACTTGAATTTCTAATTAATAGAAAAGGCTTTAGAAGCTGTTCAAGGGCTGCCATAGGTGTTCTTGGTGTGGACAAGCTAGAGGGACAACATCTGGTGTCCTGAAGACGAATCTCAAAGGCGCATACACGCCGCAAAGACATCAAGAGGTTAGTGTAATCGTTCTTGATTTAATCTAGGTTCTAAAATTAATCTGATTAATTTTAAAATCTTAAATGGCAAATACAGATCCAAAAACATATTAAAAGAGTTTTAATATGTTGTTTATCATTGAAATCAAATAGATAAAAATAAATCTTGCATGGTGCATGTGACCCTAGGTGAAAATTTTTGAATTCAATGGTATAATCTTGTGTTTTTCACGCCTGCCTTCAATTGGTATCGAGCCACTATATTTGCCATTTAGATTGATGTTTATATGATTTACTTGTGTGTTTGATCATGAGATCAAGAGTTTATTGCTGGTTGCAAAGTCAAAGTGGCGGCACAAATGATGAATACCATGGTGTGCATGGTTGATGCATCACAATGGTGTGCAAAGGTAAATGGATGGTGAATGTGCAATTGTTGTATGATTTAAGATCCATTTTATGTCTAATTAAATTGTTTAATTAGAATTTTTATCACACAATTAAATTATGATTCAAATCAGAATTTTAAAAATTGTTTGAATGTGATTCAAATCTGAATTTTAAAAGTTGTTTGAATGTGATTCAAATCTGAATTTTTAAAGTTGTTTGAATCATATTTAAATCTGATTTTTAAAATTGATTCAATAAAATTAGATCTGATTTTTTAAAAAATATTTGAATGTGATTCAAATCTGATTTTTTAAAAAATGTTTGAATGAGATTCAAATCTGAATTTTTGAAGTTGTTTGAATGTGATTCAAATCTGAATTTTTAAATTTGTTTGAATGAGATTCAAATCTGAATTTTTAAATTTATTTGAATCATATTCAAATCTGATTTTTAAGTTGAATATGAGATATTCAATTTAATTTAAGTATGTATATTTTATTTAATTGTTAAATAGTGATATGCATGATGGATGATCATGGACTATAAAAGACCAATGTGATTGGATTTATTTCTTTTATGTTTCTTTGGGATTGTAAATTAATTTATTTTAATTTATTTTGGGCATGTATTATTAAGTTTGTAATATTTTTGGGTTGTAATTTCATTTATTTAAGTTCTTGTAAATTCGCCTTGGTATGCCAAGGATTACTATGTAATATTGGATTGCAAGAAGTTCAAGGAGGTCAAGAGCATTGGTGGGACCAGTGGGAGGAATTCAATATCAAGTGTTGATTATGTACTCCTTCAGCAACTCTTGTAAAATGAATGAATGAAATGCACCTAGGAATGCCCCGATTCAATTCTTGGTGGCTCAATTGAATCCCTTAGAAAGTCCATGATCATACCATATTTACTGCTTATCCATGAATGCATGAGATGTATGGGAATGTATGCAATTATATGATATATGCATGCTAAATGGATAATGTGCAAAGTGAGACCTTAATAGTAATTAGGATGGCTATAAAATCTTCCAAACAAATGATTAAGTTGGAAATGGTATAATTAAAGTAATTATAACATAGGCCCTCCATTGGGGCAATTATTTTAAGAAATTTTAAATAGTTGCATGAGATGCAATTAATTTAAGAGATTTTCTTAAGAATAATTGTTAAGCATGAGATGTTGTAAATATGTAAATGGTTTGGTGGCCAATATTGATGTACTGAGGACATTAAAATTATTTGCATAATTATCGCTCAATGGGATCAACTTAACTAATGCAAGATAAGTCAATAATGGATGTACCCAGATTTTGAGCATTAGGGGCTAGGTAAAGGATTGAACCTCACATGAGATGTGATGGGCAAAGAGTTGCTCACTTATAGTTTATTGTAATTCCAATAATGGATGTACATGAGGATGATCAATAGAATTATAAGAATTCAATCACCCACTAGAAATCCATCCAACTAGGATTTCCGTTTTCTACTTTGGAAGTGTAGGGTTCGCTAAGTTAGTGGGAGGACCAATTTGATTAAAAGACCATAATCATTTTGGTTAATTACATGATACATTTACTAATTAATCTGATTATTTTCTGCAACTAATTTTTTTAATAATAATGAGCACACCACAACCACCACCATCCAATATCCTTGCAAGCATACTTGATCGCAATAGGTTGACAGGACCTAATCTATCTGATTGGCTAAGAAATTTGAAACTTGTCCTAAACCTTGAACATATAGGATATATTCTAGACTCAAATGTTCCTGGTCCCTTACCTCCAAAGGCCACTCAAGAGGAACATGAAACTTTGGACAAGTGCAAGGAGCATGATATGAGAGCCAAGTATTACATGCTTGCTTCTTTGAGTAATGAGTTACTGTAGCAACATTAGAACATTCAGAGTGAGAGTGATATCCTCATTAACCTAAAAGAGTTGTATGGTGAGCACAGCAGGAATGCTAGGTATGAGATATCTAGACAGCTATTCCGTATGAGGATGTCTGAGGGATGTAATGTTGGGGATCATGTCCACAAGATGATTCGGCTGATTGAGCAGTTGGAACATCTTGACTTCAACATGGATTTCCAACTACAAACAGATTTGATCCTTCAGTCCCTTCCTGAGTCTTTTGGAAATTTTGTGACAAATTTCTATATGACCAAACAGGAATGCACCTTAGCCGGTTTACTCAACATGCCGGTTATTGCCCAAAAGAATATGCTGTGCAATAAAGGAAAAGAGGTAGCTTTGATTGCATTTTCTTCACTGGAAAGTCCAACAAGAAGAAGCGCAATAAGAAAAAGAAATCTCGATTCCTGGTCCTTCCAAGAAAATAGCTAAACAGAAAAGGAAGATTAAAGCTGATAAAGGCAAAGGAAAGTGTCTCCACTGCCAACAGGAAAGTGTTTCCATTGCCAATAGGAAAGTGTTTCCATTGCCAGTAAGAAAGTGTTTCCACTGGCCAGAGTATAGTAATCTAAATGAATGCAATGCCATGGTGAAAACCAACTCAAGTTCAAAATATATTTGGCACTTAAGGTTATGTCATGTTGCGGAAGATCGGTTTGCAAATTGGGAAAAAATGGGGATTATATCCTCATTGGGCTCGAGCCTACTCCAACTTGTGAATCTTGCCTTCAAGGCAAATGACTAGAACACCCTTTGTTGGACAAGGGCTAAGAGTCAAAATATTTTGGAACTAATACATAGTGATGTATGTGGTCCGTTTAAAGAAATGGTTAGAGGGGGCTTTCATTATTTTATTACCTTTAATGATGATAAATCAAAGTTTGGGTATTTGTATTTGATGAAATACAAACATGAATCCTTTGAAAAGTTTAAGGAATTTAAATCTGAAGTAGAAAATCAAACAGGAAAAAGTATTAAAGCTCTTCGATCAGATCGTGGAGGTGAATATTTGAGTACTGAATTTGATGAATACTTGAGAGAGCATGGCATTGTTTCTCAGCTGACTCCTCCAGGAACGCCACAGCTGAATGGTGTATCCGAAAGGAGAAATCGCACTTATTGGATATGATACGTAGTATGATGAGCTATACCGATATTCCAATCTCCTTTGGGGATTTGCATTAGAATCACTTTGTATATTCCGAATAGGATTCCATCAAAATCGTTTCTTCCACACCTTATGAGATATGGCATGGAAGAAAACCAAGTCTTAAGCATGTTAAGATTTGGGGTTGTCCAAATTATATCAAAAAGTCAACACCGATAATTGGAGACCAGATCGTAAAAGGTCGATTTGTTGGATATCCAAAAGATAGTTTTGGATATTATTTTTATTTGCCTACTTCACAAAAGGTTGTGATAAGTAGAGATGCTACATTTCTTGAACAAATGCTTGTTCAAGAAGGAGGCAAAGGAAGGCAAATAGAGTTAGAATTGGAGAATTCGACCAACCAATGCATCGATGGATATAGATCCATCTAGTCAACCTATACCCATTGATGAAACATCTACACTGCTCCTCGTAGAACAACTGTGGTATCTCACCCACTGCTGAGATATGGTTTTCTTCATGAAGAAGAACAAGAGTTGTCTACTCATGAAGAAGTAGATCATGGAGATGATCCACTTACCTATGAAGAAGCTATATCGTATATAGACTCTTCAAAATGGATTGATGCTATGAAATCCGAGATTGATTCCATGTATAAGAATCAAGTTTGGGATCTTGTTGACCCACCAAGGTATTGTACCTATAGGGAACAAATGGGTTTTCAAGAAGAAAATTGGTTCTGATGGAAAGGTAGAGACCTATAAGGCAAGGCTAGTAGCGAAAGGGTTTTGCCAAAGGCAAGGAATAGACTATGAGGAGACTTTCTCACTGCTGCCATGCTTAAATCAATTAGGATTTTATTAGCAATAAATGCATACTATGATTATGAGATTTGGCAGATGGATGTCAAAATGCCTTTTCTCAATGGATACATTGAAGAAAACATTTTCATGGAACAACATAAGGGATTTGAATCCTAAGATGGTTCCAAGGTATGCAAGCTAAAGCGATCCATGTATGTGTAGAAACAAGCATCGATGAGTAGGAACATCCGTTTTGATGAAGCCATTAAATCTTTGGTTTTATCAAAAATGAGGATGAGCCATGTGTATATAAGAAGGTTAGTGACAAAGGCTATCACTTTCCTTGTCTTATATGTGGATGACATACGTTGATGGGTAATGATACAGTATGTTTACAACTATAAATGTATGTTTGTCAAATACATTCTACAAGAAAGACTTATGGGAGCCAACCTATATTCTTGGGATTCGCATCTATAGAGATAGAGCTAAAAGAATAATTGGTTTATCCCAAAGTCTATACTTGGAAAAGGTGTTAAAGAGGTTTAACATGCTTGATTCCAAGAGAGGATTGTTACCAAGTGAGACATGGTATCCACCTTTCTAAAGAGATGTCTCCAAAGACACCAAGAAAGAGATAAGATGGCCAGATTCCATATGCTTCGCTATTGGAAGTTTAATGTATGCAATGTTGTGTACTAGGCCTGATATCGCATATGTCGTTAGTTTGACTAGCAGTATCAATCCAATCCGTGTTTGGAACATCGATAGTCACAAGAATATCCTTAAGTACTTGAGAAGAACTAAGGATTTATTCTTGATTTATGGAGGTGGAGACTTGCAATTGGATGGTTATACCGATTCTCGATTTCCAATCGATATCGATGATAGAAAGTCTACCCTGGATATGTGTTCATTTGTAATGGAGGTGCAATTGGAAGAGTTCCAAACAGAGCACGATCGCAGATTCCACTCATCGAGGTCGAGTATATTGTCGCATCGATGTCGCAAAAGAAGTCGTTGGATGAAGAAGTTCGTGATGTAACTTACATGAGTTCCTTCCATTGAGTTAGCGCCCATTACATCGTGACAACAATGGAGCAACATACAAAGCTAAGGAACCAAGGTCTCACCCAAAATCCAAACACATAGAAAGGCACTACCACATTATCAGAGATATAGTTGGGCAAGGCGATATAGCCATGCAGAAAATAACATCACTAAAAATTCAAACGATCCATTCACTAAGCTTTTGTCACAAGTTCGCTTAGACCGACATCTTGAGAAGATAGGTCTAAGGTATTGTAATGAATGGCTCTAGTGCTAGTGGGAGATTGTTAGTAGTATGCCCTAGAGCATATCATTTAGTATGTATCTTGTACATATTTTAATAATAAAAGGCATTTCCACTTTTCCGCTTACATAATATATTTATGTGTAATAGAAAAGGTCCATTGATATTTTGTTAGAAATATTATTCTTAAGTTGTTAAGAATATGAGTGACAATATTTCTAGCACAAAGTATCATAAATAGGTTCACAATCGAGGATACTTCATAATAAGGACATGACTTATCCAGAAAGATTGTATTCATATTTGTTCCCAAGTTATTTATATGAGATATAAATAAGATGGAATGGTGAGTCTCATGCCATATAACAAACTTGATAGGCACTTATAAATGATAAGTAGGCCGAACCAGTGACACTTATGACAAGCACATGGAGTTTACTCTTGTCAATGTTTTGTCATAAATCATATCAATGCCTATAATCTTTAGACTCGAGATAGCACAGCTATCTTGTATATAGGTAGTTTGAGTTTGATCGCTTTCATACTTGTACTATGTATGGGTATATGGGCATGTGTTGGCTCCTGCTAGTTATATATGGAGGTAGGTGTTGATCAAGATGAAATCTGTTCCTCTAAGTAAATAGAGTTAAAATCCTATGTTCATTTAATTGTTCTTGATGTTTCAAGTTCCTGGCCAGGACAGATAGATTTATTCAGAAAAGAGTTTCTGATGAGAAAAATCTTTTAATCAAGAACTGGAATTAAAAGAGAACATAATATTCATAGCAAATGGAGTTTGACATAAACCATGACTCCAGCTTGAGTTGGGATTTTGTAACAGAGAGATTCTAGTGCATGGTAACATATGATTATAGGTTCATTTAAGGTAAACCTTATTACTAATTGGGTGGCCATGGCATGCTATGCTAGGTGTTAACCATGGTCTATGAGGTTCATAAAATGATATAGAGAAATCATTTATGGTAAGAAAGAGTTCTGATGATATTAAGAGTTGATATCATTTCTCATTGCCAATTAGTGATGAGCCTAGTAAGTCACACACATACACAAGTTATCACCTATTTAAATATGATTTAATTAATTAATTAAAGAGTTTAATTGATTAATTAAATAGATTTGGTTTGCAATTAAATTGCAAAGTCCCTAGCATGACTTGAAACCAAATCTAGATTAATTGATGTGTAGTATAAATTAAATTTATATTTAAAGTGTTTAAATATGAATTTAATTGATGAGAAATTAATTAATAGAGATTAATTAATTAATTTATATTTGATATAAATTAATTAGAAGAAGAAAATAATTATTTTGGGTTAAGAACTCAAAATTAAGACACAGGGCATTTTGGTCATTTCATTGTGACACGTGGCACCATGAGATGGTGACACATGGCATAACACATAAGCTTGCCAAATATTTTTTAATCATGTAAGATGATTAAAATCAAGATTAAATATAGGTTTGACACTTGGCACAATGTGATTGGGTCACTTAAACCTAGAGCTAATCAAAAGGTGACATGTGGCTAGGGTTTAATGTGTTAACCTAGCTATTTAAGTGTGGTTATGAAAAGAAAACATAACCAGCAGCCTCTCCTCTCAATTGTCACGCCACTTTGAGCCTCTCCAGCTATTTCTCTTCATCTCTCATCAATTCAAAGAGATTAGCCATCAATCTCTTGAATTAAGAACACTAGAAATTATTTCTATTGTCCTGTTTACATCTCTAATCTCTTAAAAGGCAGAACTTGAATTTCTAATTAATAGAAAAGGCTTTAGAAGCTGTTCAAGGGCTGCCATAGGTGTTCTTGGTGTGGACAAGCTAGAGGGACAACATCTGGTGTCCTGAAGACGAATCTCAAAGGCGCAGACACGCTGCAGCACATCAAGAGGTTAGTGTAATCGTTCTTGATTTAATCTAGGGTTCTAAAATTAATCTGATTAATTTTAAAATCTTAAATGGCAAATACAGATCCAAAAACATATTAAAAGAGTTTTAATATGTTGTTTATCATTGAAATCAAATAGATAAAAATAAATCTTGCATGGTGCATGTGACCCTAGGTGAAAATTTTTGAATTCAATGGTATAATCTTGTGTTTTTCACGCTTCCGTTCCTTCAAGGCTTCGCCTGAAAAAACCAATGCTCGTCGTCCTTTCGGCGAGTTAGCCTGTGCAGTTCGGCGAACACCTTAGCCGTAGGTCTGATTCCCTTAGCTCGGCACAGGCCTCGGAAGGCTACCAAGATCCGCCACGAGTTAGGGTGAATTTGGGCGATGCATCACTCGGTGAAATTTTAGGACCTCCTTGAAGAAGTCGTCCAGAGGGAACCGAAGACCGGCCTTTAATTGTTCCTCATATACCATCACCATGTCATTCTCTTCAAAGGAGTGATCGGCTCGGTGATCGCCGTGACACCAGATAAGTTCATATGAATCGGGCTTTATGTTGTACTCCTGGCTAAACGACTGCAGATCGGATTCTTGCAAGATCGACGGTAGCTCGTCCATAGGAAGATTCTCCCTCCCTGAAGAAGGTACATGCCTTGATGGTGCGATCCGCCCCCGAGCTGGAACGGAGACCCTAGGAGGTTCTGGTTGCGCGCTTGGCCCGACCACCTCTTCTTCGTCAGACGACCACGAGAACTTAATGGAAGGAGGGCTCGCCGCTCTCTGACCCTCGGCGCCGCTCATTTTCAAAGGAAATAAAGAACTTAAACTAAAAAGAAGATCAAAGCCCTTACCGGAGTCTAATCGGCGTTGGAAGAACTTGAGTAAATGAGAGAACTTTGAGGTTGTGAGCGAGAGATTGAAAATGACATGCAGGAGCAAATGGCTAACCCCCCCACCCCTATTTATACTCGTCTGAGCATTTAATGCTTACGAGGTTCCAGGCAGCGCATCGGTTAGCGGGACTCGCCAGCTGTTCTGACACGTCTCACAAATATTCCCAAGATTCCATAAAGAGATCGGTTAATTATAGACCGGTAGATCCAGGTGTTTCGAATTACAGATCGGATAAGTGTCATTCAGGTAAAGAATCAGATCAGATAATCATATTAGAGCTCAGAAAATAATCAATGCAATAATAACAAGATGAGAATTGACTTTTATTTCCAAGAGATCGGATTACATCATTTGGGCGATCTTTAGGGATCGGAATAATAGAGATCGGAAAATGGGGGATCAGCAAGAGAGATCGGGATAGGAGCATGGGAGGGATCGGAAGGCAAAAAGAATAAGACAAATCCCAAATTACCGTCGTCAGAATCAGAGCCAAGGTAGTTAAAGCGTGGCAGATGAGATCTCCACCGCACGCCTAAGAATCGCCCGCAATGCTGACAGGTGCCAGGATATGTCATGACAGTCCTGTACATCCCAATCTCCACCGTTGATTTCACTTGTAAGGACGAACCCGGAGCCCTTGGATCAAGAGAGGAGACGACAAGACCAGCGCCTTTCGCTCTTAGCCCTCAGATCGCTCCGGACAAGAGGATTTGAGACCGTCAGATTGAAAGAAGAAAAGGATAAATATTCTAAAGAATAATCTCAGCCGTTCATTCTGGTTCTCTTTAATTCTCAAGCATCCGATCATGTCCTTCAAAATCTTGACCCTCCATCTCCCTCAAAATAAATCCTGACCCTTTATGGGGAGCACCCGATTCCTATAAATACCTGCATGAAAAACTGTTCAAGGGACGGGCAAAAAAAAAGAGGTAGTTATTATAGCGGAAGAACTCTGAAACTTCATTCAGTTTGTTATTCTGCTACTTAGAAGTGTTGATTAGAAAGACTTTTGAAACTAGTTTTCTGAAGTTTTTTTTTCTTGAAAAGGATTCTGAATACTGGAACTCTACATTTTTAGTTTGTTCATTATCTGGTCACACTCTCACTTTCAGCCCTTTATCATCTTTGTTTTCATTACCATTGTCCAAGCTCAACTTCATTCCACTCGGTTTTTATCTTAATCTGATTTGCATTTTAGCTAAGCACCCTTCAGTTCACGACAAACTTCAGCCCTCAGGCTAATCAGTCCGCTGTCTTATCACTATTTGTCACCCCGTAGTTATTTCAATAGATTTGGCTCCTTACAGGTAAGAGCTCATATTGCCGTTTTATTAAGTGTTTACGTTTACTTTTCGCATTTTCTTTGTTCTTCATATGTATGCGATTTTCTCCAAGTTCATTTTGTGCCTAAGAACCCCAAAGAATGTTACTCTCGAGTTATTTCTTTGGTGATCAGTCCATCATTTTATTAATCTTCGTCATTTCTGAATGCAAGTTTTCTAGCTCCTAGTAGCGTGTAAGTGGTTGGGTAAAACGTAGGTAACTGCAACTTAAGGGTCTCTTTTAAGAGAGAGCACGAATAACACGTCAGAAAATAGCCAAACTATTAGGTGGCGTGGCGCAATTCGGCAAGATGCCATAAAAGTGGAATAAAACCAAAGTAAACGAAACAGAATAGATCGGACATTAATAGGTACTGGTAAAGTGACCTTAGGGGAGATCAGCAAAATTCAGTCCAGCTTCTCTTATTTAGTCACAAAATATCAATTAGTTAAAAGAAGCCTTATCCCCAGCACCTTAGAACGCCAGAATCCTTAGCTTTAGGACCTTATGACATGTAGCTGAAATTAAAATTCGGGAGATCGGAAAGATCCCATTCAGGTTCCTGTTAATTTAAAAGAGATCGGAAGAGAGTTCTTATCTGGTCTCGAATCAAAATTTTAAATAAATACTTAATAGAGATCGGAGGAGAGTTCTTATCTGGTCTCAAATCAAAATTTTAAATAAATACTTAATAGAGATCGGAGGAGAGTTCTTATCCGGTCTCAAATCAAAATTTTAAATAAATACTTAATAGAGATCGGAGGAGAGTTCTTATCCGGTCTCAAATCAAAATTTTAAATAAATACTTAATAGAGATCGGAGGAGAGTTCTTATCCGGTCTCAAATCAAAATTTTAATAAATATTAAATAGAGATCGGAGGAAAGTTCTTATCCGGTCTCAACTCAAAATTTTAATAAACATTAAATAGAGATCGAAGGAGAGTTCTTATCCGGTCTCAACTCAAAATTTTAATAAATAGAGATCAGAGGAGAGTTCTTATCCGGTCTCAACTCAGAATTTTAATAAATATTAAAGAATTCGGAGAAGAGTTCTTATCCGATTCTTAAATTAAAATTTTAATAAAATATTCCTTTCAAATAAAATTAACATACAACAGTAACTCACTAAGGTTGTCTCATTTACTTATGTATCTGGGTGATCCAAATTTAGTGAAAAATCAAATGTTCCTTTAGTCAAAAGAATTAACATGTCCATTCAAGCCTTCCTAACTAATACAAAAATTAAATCTACTTACCCTTATTAAGGGACGAGGTGGGGTGCCTAACATCTTCCCCACCCGTTTACGGACCCCGAACCTAGAATCTCTGTTTTGAAGTGGTTTTATTTCAATTTATCTTCACAAATGGTTTTCTTTAGTTTCCCTCAAAATTAAAGTGGCGACTCCTCACTCTTTCCCACTTCGGTGAGGGTTCGTTCAGGCGACCACAAAATCCCTTGCGACATACCAGCAAGGAAAGGTGCAAGAGACTTGAGACTAGTTTGAAGCCCAGTTTGAGGATGCAAGTAGTGGGATTCAGACACAGCAATTTTTCAGAACTCATGTCTCAAGCACTTGAGTTGGAGAGAATTGAAACAGAAGAGACACCTGTAAAAGAAAACAGAGAAAGATAAAGGTGAAAAGTCAGTAGAGCTAAGTTCTGGTGGTACTTCTAAGAAGAGGAAGAAATTTGGTGGACCTAGCAGAGGTCGAGATGGAAGATTTGGAAGGGGCCGATTCTCTGGACAGAGACCCCCTAGGTCTGGTACTATTCATAACTTTGAGGTTCGGGGTGTTACAATCTTTCTGGCTAGTGCAGCCAAAATGATGTTTGATGGCAACAGCTGCCTCTCCCCATGTATCACCACATCGCTATACAAAGGGAGACCAAAAGTGACTGTCTTCAGTCTATAGTTAATCGTGGCATGATGCCTAGCTAATCAATCTATGCCCAAGATTATATCATAATCTCTGAAGGGCATTTTAATCAAATCGGATAGAAAAACATGTCCTTGGATCACCAAAGGACAATCTCTATACATTCTGTTGACTCTGACCTCTTGTCCCAACGAACTTGTTACTAGCACCTCAAAATCCATTTTGACACACGGAACAGCAAGAGAACTAACGAAGCTAGCACTAATATAAGAATGGGTAGAACCTGGATCAAACAGTACAAATACATCTTGATCAGAGATAGAAAAGGTGCCGGCCACAATGTCAAAAGTCTTAGCCTCTTCTCTCTGTCTCATCGTGTAGACTTTGGCTGGAGCACTGCCTTGTTCTAATTGATTTACTGTACCATAACTGCTTGAGGTGCTGCCCCTACCTCTGCCTCTGCCTCTGCCTCTGCCTCTTGGTTGTGAACCTCTAGTGGCAGAACTCTATACAAACCCTTCTGCAGTAGTAGGAGGTAGCCTAGATCTACAGGCACTAGTATAATCTTTACTAGTACCCCCGCAATTAAAACAGGCTCCCGAAGCCCAATAACATATCCCACTATGGGTCTTGCCACATGTCTCATAAAGGCGGGGAGGGTGAGAACTTCTGGTTGTCTGCTGACCAGATCGAGGGGGTTTTTGCCTAGAAAATCTTCCCCTTTCAGACTGTTTACCCCTGCTTGGTCTCCCAAAGTGCTTTCTTTTTCTAGTATTACCACTGAAACTTTGATCCGCTGACTTTTCATTTTTTTTTTCTTTTTCTAATTTCTCTATTTTCTCTTTCATTGGTGCCTCTTCTAATTTAATCCTTTCTAATTCAAGTGCTTGAGATATGAGTTCAGAGAAATTATTATGTCAGAATCTGACCACTTGCATCCTCAAACTAGGATTTAAACCGGTCTCAAATCTCTTACATCTTTCTCTGCTAGTAGAAAGTAGACTCCCAGTATAGTGGCTTAAGCGGGAGAACTCCCTTTCATATTCTGCCACTGATTTGCTTCCTTATTTTAGGCTTAAGAACTCCTGTAGCTTCTAGTCCACATAAGCATCTGGGACATATTTTTATCTGAACTCTCTAAGGAAGTCATCCCATGACAGTACTGGTGGTTCCACCAAATTATGGGGGATGATTTTCCACCAATCATATGCATCCCCTTGCAGTAGTGACACTGATTATTCAAATCTTAGCTCGTCTGTGCAGTGCAGTTTCATGAACACTCTATCCATTCTCTCCAACCACTGCTCTGCCTCAAAGGGTCCACTGTACCCTTAAACTCTGTAGCCCCATACTTAATTAGCTTGTCATACTGCCTGGCTGGTGGCTGAGGTTGCACCACAGGTGTCTGAAGTAGAGCTTGAGTAGGCATGCTTCCAGCCATTTGTTGAAAACTACAGCACTGGTGGGGCTGGTGCCACTTGTAACATCCCTATTTGCATAGTCTGGTAAATTATACTGTTCCAGTGATCGGTGTCGGTCCGGACAATTAAGAGAATTAGAACCACACTTAAGACAACTAGATAAGCCATAAACAGAAATAATTAGTGATTGTCAATTAGTTAAGTATAAATAAGAAAAACTAAACATAAGAAGTTAAACGAGCCGAGAGTCACAGCGATGGGTGACCTTCTCGGGAATGACTGTGCAGTCAATTTAAACTCAAATTTCGAATCGTAAAATGTGACGCCACGGTCCTTAGAACTATTGCGAACATAGTAGAAAAGAGAAAATCACAAAAAAGAACTGTTAAGCCAGTCAAATAATTAGGTTTGGGAGCCGGAAGAAATATTGAATTATTTGTAAACCGGGTTGAATCGGCGAGGGGCAATTTGGTCAATTGACCCCGAGAGCTGACTCCTGACCTAACTGTCAAATAAAATCGGAGAAAAGAAAATTTCGGAGTCGAGAATTATATTAAAGAACTAATAAAAAAACAAATAAAAAAAATGAAAAAGTGAAGGGAGATGACATCATGCATGACATCATACATGATGCCATAAATATAATAATTAATATATTTAATTAATTAGATATTTTGGTCTTCCATAAGATAAAAAAAAAAGAGAAAATAAAGAAAAAAAAAAGAGAAAATAAAGAAAAAAAAAAGAGATTATCTTCTTCATTGCCGTCCAACTCTCTCTTTCATCTCTCCCTCACTTCATCCTCCATGAAAGCTCATCTTTGAGCTTGAAAAACCAAAAATCTCACCATAGAAAATTATTCTGCCATGGTTAAAGCTTGTTTTGGCAACTAGAAGAGGTGAATGAAGAATAAAGAAAGAAGAAAGGAAGAGGTTTGAAGGGAAAGAAAATTCTACACTAAGGTTAGTAAACTAAATATGATTTTCTAGTTGAATTAATTGTGTTTATAGTTGAATAAACCTAGAAATATGCTTAAAATGAAATAAAAATATTGTGGAGGACCAAAATGAAAATTTAGCCAGCTAGGGTTACTATGCATATGTTTGTGTTTTGATTGAATTTAATATGTTAGGCAAGCTTGTATGAATGTGGTAGTGAGATTGAGATGCTTAGATTTGGTTAAATGCAACAATTTAGTGAGTTAGGGTTTTGGACACCTAGGGTTTGGGACACAAAATGTGGGGAGATGGTGAAATAATGTGGTTGACGTAGTTTGAGGTGAGAAATGGTCATTTTTGACCAAATGAAGTGTGTTGGAAGTGTTGGAGTTGAGGTTAAATTCGGATTCAATGTGGTCATGCTACTAGCAGCAGGACCAAGGTCCCTTTGAGGGACCAAAACTGAAAATTTACAAGTCCAATTGGTATGAGACCAATTGGGAATGAAAATAGACACAAAATGACACAATTTTCATTTAGGAAGCATGCCCAAAAAGTGACCAAAACCTAGTGAACAAATTAACCAAATCCGGAAATTCTCAGTCTGACCTGTACAAAATGACCAAATGAACAGTGTTTGTTCATTTGGCCATAACTTGAGCTAAACAGATCTAAATGACCTGAAATTTTACCAGTGTACAGCTGAGATATAGACCTAAAACTTTCATGAAGAACACAAACTCAAATTATGCCATTAACCAAGTCATTTGGCCATCCAAAATTGGTGACCTAAAACTGCCAGAACCAAAATTTGCTCAAAAATCTGGGTTAAGTCCAATCTGGTAGCCATGGTTCAAATGGCAATAACTTGAGCTACAAAACTCCAATTGGAGTGATTCAAAAAGGAGAATAAACTTAAGACAATAGGGAACATTTTCTATGAAGAAAGTTTTGCCAAATTCTAACAGTAAAATGACCAATGGAACAGTGCAACTCAAGACACAAAAACTAAAAATTTGCAAATTTGCCTAAAAGACTTAGAATTTGAGTAAACAACCAAAACCAACAAATTTAGTGACCAAAATGTGGTATATGGGTGAAGTTGGAATTCCCATACCTATTAAGCCTTAGAAAGTCAACAAATTGACTTGAATAGTACCATAAATAGTAACTCCAAAATGAAAATTTTCAACAATGTTAGTTTAAGCATATTTGAGCTAGAATTAAGTATTTATGAATCAATTATTAGATTTATTGTGAAATAAGATACTGAAACACTATAAATTTTGTGTTTCAGCTGAAAGAGACCCGAAAGGTATAAGGGACCGAGTCAAGGCCTAGAGGTGACTCACATCAGGTTTGTGCACAAAAATTTTTAAATTATAGTTTTCATAATGAAAATTGATTTGTTATACATTGTGAATGTGTTTTATTCATTATGAATTTTGAGAATGTTGTATTGCCTATTTTACAATGAAAATTTAGAATGAAAAGTTTAGAATGAAATATGATTTGTGAATTGTATAAAATATTTGAATAACTTGATTTAAATTGTTTTTAATTCACACATGGCATGACAATATCAATATGTTCCTCCCCCACTTGTGGGGTGAGTTTGATATTTGATCACTTTCCTCCCTCTCTGGCTTTCTAGCCTGAGGGGCGAGTTTGGATGAGTACTTATTAGCTAGCTAGCCACCTCCCTCATTGATTTCGATTAGTGGGATGAGTAAGCCTTGTCGTGATGTACACACGACATGTTCGAAAATTTTGTGTCATGGCCTAAGTTGTGTTATTGTTTGGCAACACTATGTTTATTAAATTGTTTGATCAAGTTGTGTTATATTAAGCTTTGAAATTTATGATTTGTTATAAATGTGATTTGAGAAACAAAATTATGAAATGCGATTATGAGATTTTTGAATGATGATTTGTTCATAAATGTTTTATATTATGCATTTTATGCTTTATTGTACACCACTGAGTATTTATATACTCTGTGACACCCCTTACCCGTCTACATTGTAGCCGAGCAAGTTATGCCTCTCAGTGTGTCGGAACACCAATTCATGTTTCAATTTCAATTAATCCCTTTTAATTCATTTATTTATAATTTCTGATAAAACTAAATTTTTCCGCAAATTTTATAGAAAATCCGGCAGAGTGCCGGCTATAAATTGGAAAAACAGTTCTTCTGAACTTGTTAAAAACACTCCCAATAATATCATCACATTATTCTCAATCAACCTCCAATATATACTCAACAATTTCTCAATTCACTTCAGTATCTCAAAATTTAATTCAATTCAAAACACAGTCAACTCAATGAAAAATGCTCAATTTATTACTGAACATATTTCATAGATACTTACATCAAAAGCTTGATTACATGAATTTATAATATGCATTACAGAAGGTTACAAAATACAAAATATCAAAATATCAAAATGGCCTAAGGTCCTACCAAATGCACTGCAATGTGAGGTGACTCTGAACTCTGAGTGTAGATATGAAGGCTCACCTTGTGTGAGGTCTGCTGGACTCCCCAGCTATGTCTCTAGTACCTGCGCGTGGCAAAAGCGACGCGCTAAGCAATTCTGCTTAGTGGTGACCATATAAAATAAAATAAACTAAAATAAAATAAAATAAAAACATGTGTACAGAATGTATGTTTACATTTTTGGGTGAACTAAGTCTCAAATGTTTATTGCAATATTATTCAATTGAAGTTTGGTAAGATTTATTAATACTGCCCGAGTAACCTATACTAGTTGATTGGACTGGATAAATGGGTAAACTGGTACTGGGTACTAAGTACCTCGGACCATCACACCATCGGTCACATTGTGTCTCCCGGTGTGCAACAGAACAGCTAATAAGTTGTGATAATTATTGGGGATTAAACCCGAGTATAACAACTCAATATTATAGCCAAAGGCTATTATGTCACAGAACGGCATGGGAAGCCATGAAATATAGAATGGCATGAGGCTATATGCAGTACTACTAACAGAACCCTATTGGCATGCCAACCTATCCAAACCAATCACATTAGGCCTACTAGGGCATTTAACACTTTCATTTATGTAATTCTTTGAAATTGAATTTTTATGATTACTATTCATTTTATTGGTCAACCAAAATATTGAATTTTGCATTGGCAATAGGTAAATTAGTTTAAATATCATCAACATACCACATTTTGTATTTTAAACTTGTTGGTATTGGTTGCCAATACCATCTCTAAGCTTAATATGAATTGGACAGAATTTTCAGTTTTCAAGCTTTGGGTTTACTATTCCATTAGTTACTGTTGCAGTGGGAATTTGGAAAAATGATAAACATGAAAGTTGTTCCTTATTTTGTCTAGTTGAATTTCTTTTTTTGAATCACTCCATTTGGAGTTTTGTAGCTCAAGTTATGGCCTAAAAACCATAACTGGCCGGATTGGGCAGATTCCAAAAATCTGGGCAAAACTGGTTCTGCCAGATTTGGTAACTCAAGTTGGATTGGCAATTTGACTAGGTTATGGTCATAATTTGGGTCAGGTTTCTTCATGAAAGTTGTTGGTCTATATCTCAACTTATTGCTGGTAAAATTTCAGGTAAATTGGACCTTGCTACATTGAGTTATGGCCAAATGACCAAATACTGTTCATTTGGTCATTTTGCCCAGGCAGATTGCAGGTCACCCGGATTAGGGCAAACTTTTGGTCAAGTTGATTTGGTTTATTGGGCATGGTTTCTTCACCAAAGTTGTGCCATTATGTGTCTAGTTTCATGTCCAATTTGCCAAACACCAATTGAACCTCTACAATTTAAGTTATGGCTGTCCAAACAGGCTGGACTCACATCCACACCTGCAGGTCACACAAGGCAGCCACTCCAACCTCAAATCCCACAATCCAAATCACTTCATTTTTTATTCAAACCAAACCAAATGGTCACTAATTGACCATTAAAACCTACTCCCATCATCACAAGATCAAAGTCTCATTCTTCAACCCAAACCCTAACTCAACATTTCAAAACCATGCATTATCATTGCATTTATCAATTCACTTATAAGATACACATTAAGGGCAGCCACACTAGCATGTTAGCTCCCCAAAAATCATCACCATATTACCCTAACCATGAATGCCAAAATTTAGGGTTAGCATATCAATGGTGTTTCATCAAATTTCTTTGTCATTTACACATATTTATAGTTCTTAAACATGAAATTAAAGTGAAATTCAAGGTTTAGGCCACAAACCTCTTTTAGCTCAAATCCAAGCCAACCAAAACTTTATTTTTTTCTTCAAAATTTTGCTGCCTAAAGCTTCCTCAAGGTGTGGGGTGAATTTTTTGTGAAGACAACTAGGGCTTTTGGTGGAAGAAAGCTAGGGAAAATCAAGCTTGAAAAAGCTTGCAAATAGGTAACAATGGTGGAGGTTCACGGCAAGAGGAAGAAAAAGAAAAAGAAGTCTGATTTTTTTTCCATTTTCCAGCCCATTTGACCTCTTTTAAGTAAGTTTATGCCATGTGTCACCATGTAATTGGGTGAAGGCACACTAATGACATCATGTGATGTCATAAATTCTCATTTAATTCATTTTTTTTTTCTTTTCTTTTCTACTCATTTTCAATTCAATTTTTAGTAATATTTATTTACATTTTATGTCATAATAATTATTTACTTAACTGGACAAGTCGGCCAAAAATCACCTCTGAAGGCGAAATGACCAAAATGCTCTCCGTTTGGCTTAACGGGCCAAAATTGTCTGTACCGATTGAAAATTTTTTCTAAGTATTTTCTTGGCATTCTAATGCCATAAGAACCTCAATAACCCTTCTTTGGAGTCCCAGAAATTATTTTATAATTTTTCTCCCGGGTCTAGGGCTCCTAGTTGCGAGAACCGCAACTTCTCACTAGGTTACCCATCGCTAGGGCACCGGCTCATTTTAACTTGGTTGTATTTTATTTCTAAAATTTTTCCTAAATTTTTCTTATTAATATTTGAGTTAATTATAGTTCCTCACTTTAGTTTAAATATTTTTCCGGATGTTCTAGTCATCCGAACCACGGTCACCAAACAAGAAATGTACGGAGTTGCTACCGGGAGGGTGTTACAACTCTTCCCCTCTAATTTAAATTTCATCCTCAAAATTTACCTGATGCAAACAGTTGAGGGAACTGTTGCCTCATTGTCTCTTCACTTTCCCAAGTTGCCTCTTCAATGTTGTGGTGCCTCCAAAGCACTTTCACTAGTGGGATCTGTTTATTTCTCAACTCTTTCACTTCCCGAGCCAAGATCCGTATGGGTTCTTCTTCATATGTCAAATCCGGTTGTACTTCAATTTCTTCCATGGAGATGACATGTGAAGGGTCTGAGCGGTATCTTCTGAGCATGGACACGTGGAACACATTGTCGATCTTGTCCAACTCTGGTGGTAAAGCTAGCCTGTAGGCTACTGGTCCCACACGTGTAATGACTTCATATGGGCCAATAAACCTAGGGCTCAACTTACCTTTTCTTCCAAACCTTAGTACCTTCTTCCACGGTGACACCTTGAGGAATACTTTGTCGCCAAATGCATATTCTATTTCTTTTCTCTTCAGGTCGGCATAGGACTTCTGTCTATCGGAGGCAATCTTCAGGTTAGCTTTGATTATTTTCACTTTTTCCTCAGTCTGTTTCATCAGGTCTGGTCCTACCAGCTTATCTTCACCCAATTCAGTCCAACACACTGGGGTTCAACATTTCCTCCCATACAGTGCTTCATACGGAGCCATTTGAATGCTAGCTTGGTAGCTATTGTTGTATGCGACTCGCGCTGGGAGGTATCTATCCCAACTTCCCTCAAACTCAATGACACAACTCCTCAGCATATCCTCAAGGACCTGACATATATTTCATGTTATTATTATCATTTCAGTTCAATATTTGCATTAGTTCAATCGGTTTCAGTTGTTTACCTGGATTACTCTTTCTGATTGCCCATCCGTCTGAGGATGGAAAGCTGTGCTGAGGTGGAGTTATGTACCCAAGGATTCTTGCAACTTTTTCCAGAATCTCGATGTAAACCTTGGGTCTCGGTCAGATATGATGGAAAGTGGGATTCCATGCAGTCTAACTATCTCATTGATATACAATTCTGCTAGCTTCTCCAGTGAGTAGTCAGTCATAACTGGCAGAAAATGTGCTAACCGTCAATCATCACTATCACCCACATTGCATCATGCTTCCTTTGGGTGAGAGGTAGACCACTAACAAAATCCATAGTGACCGATCCCATTTCCATTCGTATGTTTATAGGTCAGAATAAACCCGATGGAACTTGATGTTCTACCTTAACTTGTCGACATGTCAAGCATTTAGTCACATAGTCACTATATCCCTCTTCATACTAGGCCACCAATAATGAGGCTTCAAATCATTATACATTTTTGTGCTCCCGGTGCATAGCATAAACACTCGTGTGTGCTTCTTTGAATACTAGTCTTGATTCCCCATCATCCGTACACACACTCTTCCTCTGTAGTATAGACACCCATCCGCTTTCACCTCATATTCAGTTTCCCTTCCTCAAGAATTTTAGCCATAATTGCCATTAGTTTTTCATCCGCTTCCGCCCATCTTGTATTTCTTTGTAATAGGGTTGGCCTCACTTGCAACTCACCAAAATAGCTCCATCTTGAGCTAAGGATGATGTGCATTGAGTGATCTTAAAGTCGTGATGGACTTTTCGCTTAAAGCATCAAGAACTACATTTACCTTCCTGTGATGATAATCTATCACACAATCATAGTCTTTTAGGAACTCAATCCATCGCCTGCCTAAGATTGAGCTCCTTCGGTTGGTAAATATTTTAGACTCTTGTGGTCGGTATAGATGTAGCATTTTTCACCATATAAATAATGCCTCCATATCTTGATCGAAGATAATCGCCGCTAACTCAGTCATGAGCGGGTAGTTACATTTCATGTGGCCTTAATCACTGGAAGCATAGGCGACCACTTTCCCCTCTTGCATCAATACACACCCTAGCCCATTATGTGAGGCATCACTGTAGACCACAAAGTCCTTTCCCGACACTGGCTGTGTTAACACTGGTGCCTCTGTCAACATAGCCTTTAATCTCTCAAAACTAGCCTGACATTTGTCATTCCAGTTAAATCTGACATTCTTGTGTAACAACTTGGTCATTGGAGCAGCTATAAGAGAAAACCCCTTCACAAATCTTCTGTAGTATCCAGTTAGCCCCAAGAAACTTCTGACCTCAGTTGTATTTCGGGAGGCTTCCATTCCATTACTGCTTCTATCTTTTTGGGATCTACTCTAATCCCCTCAGCTGATACTATGTGTCCAAGGAAGGAGATTTCACTCATCCAGAAGTCACATTTGGACAGCTTAGCATACAGCTTCTTTTCTCATAGGGTTTGCAGAATAATCCTCAAATGTTCATCATGTTCTTCCCTGGTCTTGGAATATACCAGAATATCATCAATAAATACCACTACAAACCGATCTAAGTATGGATGGAAGATAAGGTTCATAAGGTCCATAAATGCTGCTGGTGCATTTGTTAACCCAAACGGCATCACTAGAAATTCATAGTGCCCATACCGGGTTCTGAATGCAGTTTTTGATACATCTGCATCCTTTACCCTCAACTGATGATACCCTGATCTGAGGTCAATTTTTGAAAATACACTGGCTCCCTTCAACTGATCAAACAGATCGTCAATTCTGGGTAATGGATATTTATTCTTCACAGTTACTTTATTCAACTGCCGGTAATCAATACACAATCTCAAAGTTCCATCCTTTTTCTTCACAAAGAGCACCGGGGCTCCCCATGGTGACACACTAGGGCGTATGAACCCCTTATCAAGAAACTCTTGCAACTGAGTTTTCAACTCCCTCAATTCAGTGGGTGCCATCCTATAAGGAGCAATGGAAATGGGTGTTGTACCTGGCATTACCTCAATAGCAAACTCGACTTCCCTTTCTGGTGGTAAACCAGGCAACTCTTCATGAAATACATCTGGGAAGTCTCTTACTGTGGGTATATCATTCAGGTTTGGCTTAGCTTGCCTAGTATCAACCACGTGTGCTAGGTAAGCTTTACAGCCTTTTCTCATCATTCTTCTTGCAACTGTGGCTGAGATAACATTGGACAGGAAATCTGTCCTTTCACCCACAACAGTGATCTCATTACCCTCAGAAGTTTTCAGAGAAATTCTCTTCAATTTATAATCAACTATTGCCTGATGACGTGACAACCAGTCCATTCCCAAAATCACGTCAAACTCGTGGAAGGGCAACTCAATTAGGTCTGCCGAGAATTCATACCCTTGAATCCTCAACGGGCAACCCTTATATACTTTATTCACTACCACACTGTGGCCTAGTGGATTTGTGACCAAAATGTCTTGATCACTCTCCTCTACTGGAACTCCCCTCTCTATGGGTAGTTTGATGCAAATGTAGGAATGAGTGGATCCTGGATCCACCAATGCATGTACAAAAGTGTTGTAGAGGGAAAACGTACCCCTGATGACATCCAAGGCATCTTGCTCCTCCTGAGCTCTGATGGCATAGGCCCTGGCTGGTATTCTAGTGTCTGGCCTCTCAGCTGACTCAGATGCAGGCCTCAGTGATGGACCAGCTATCCCAGGTTTACCAGGTTTCCTACCCCTTTGTGGTGCAGGAGCAGGTCTGTCAGTTTGTGTTGGAGCAACAGTAGTAGTCCTCTTTGGACAATTTTTGATCTGATGTTCTGTCGATCCACACCGTAAGCATGCACCGGTCACTCGCCAACACTCCCCCTTATGCCACTTCGACAAGCATCGACAAGCGTAAGATGCAGGCCGGTCCCCTAAACACCGCCCCCGGAGATCTGCCCATTGATGGTGTGGGCTGGCCTCTCCTAGGTGTGAATTGCGGTCTAGGCCCCTAAGATTGACCCTGACCATGGTGGTCCTGAACTCTGAGCAGGAGGACCCTTACTCTTCTTACTGGGAGCAGAAATGCACCGGATCGACCAACCCCTCTTCTCTGTTTTTCCCTTCTATTTTGTTCATTGATTCTCGACCCTTTCCACTTTTGATGCAAAGATCCACCGCTTTAGAAAAATCTGTGATCTCCAGTGCTGTGATCATGACTTTGATGTTGTCATTCAGCCCTTCCTCAAACCGTCTGCACCTCTCTGCATCGATAGGGACTATCTCCCTCCCATACCGGCTTAGTCTAACAAACTCACGCTCATACTCAGCTACTGACAACTGTCTCTGTCTCAGACTGATAAATTCCCTTCTTCGCTCCTCTAAATACACTTTGCTAATATATTTCTTCCTGAACTCTGTGAGGAAGAATTCCCAAGTGATCCGTTCAGGTTGCACTCATCGTCACCGTGTCCCACCACCGATATGCATCATCTCAAGTAGGGACACAAAGACCCACCGTGTTCTCGCTGGGGTACAGCTTTAATGCTTTCAATACTCTGATGGTTCTGTCTAACCAATTTTCTGCAGCCATGGGATCATCCTCCCTCTTTCCAAAGAAGTCTACAACCCCATGTTTTTGTAATTTCTCCAGATGAGATTTTTGTGGTGCTGGTGGAGGTTGTGGCTGTGGTTGTGGTGGTGGAATTGCCCCCATCATTTGCCAGTAGAATTCAGTCATTTGCTGAAATAGCACAAACTGAGGTTGGGCAGGTGCCTCAGCTGCTGGTGGAGCAGATTCTTTCCTGCCCCCAAACTCGGCCCTTGGTGGAGCATGACTCTCCACCTCTTCATCAACTGCTCTTTGCGAAGCAGGATCCATAACCTATTCAAAATAAGAAAACAAACAGATCTGCATCAGTGTCACCTCAACACTTACAAATGCAATCCAATGGTATGTACTCTATCTAGACCCAGAAACGCCTAAACCGATGGTCTGATACCACTAAATGTGACACCCCTTACCCGTCTACAGTGTAGCCGAGCAAGTTATGCCACTCAGTGTGTCGGAACACTAATTCATGTTTCAATTTCAATTAATCCCTTTTAATTCATTTATTTATAATTTCTGATAAAACTAAATTTTTTCGCAAATTTTATAAAAAATCCGGCAGAGTGCCGGCTATAAATTGGAAAAACAGTTCTTCTGAACCTGTTAAAAACACTCCCAATAATATCATCACATTATTCTCAATCAACCTCCAATATATACTCAACAATTTCTCAATTCACTTCAGTATCTCAAAATTTAATTCAATTCAAAACATAGTCAACTCAATGAAAAATGCTCAATTTATTACTGAACATATTTCATAGATACTTACATCAAAAGCTTGATTACATGAATTTATAATATGCATTACAGAAGGTTACAAAATACAAAATATCAAAATATCAAAATGGCCTAAGGTCCTACCAAATGCACTACAATGTGAGGTGACTCTGAACTCTGAGTGCAGATATGAAGGCTCACCTTGTGTGAGGTCTGCTGGACTCCCCAGCTATGTCTCTAGTACCTGCGCGTGGTAAAAGCGACGCGCTAAGCAATTCTGCTTAGTGGTGACCATATAAAATAAAATAAAATAAAAACATGTGTACAGAATATATGTTTACATTTTTGGGTGAACTAAGTCTCAAATGTTTATTGCAATATTATTCAATTGAATTTTGGTAAGATTTATTAATACTGCCCGAGTAACCTATACTAGTTGATTGGACTGGATAAACGGGAAAACTGGTACTGGGTACTAAGTACCTTGGGCCATCACACCATCGGTCACATTGTGTCTCCCAGTGTGCAATAGAACAGCTAATAAGCTGTGATAATTATCGGGGATTAAACCCGAGTATAACAACTCAATATTATAGCCAAAGGCTATTATGTCACAGAATGGCATGGGAAGCCATGAAATACAGAATGGGATGAGGCCATATGCGATCGCTAACGTAACCCTATTGGCATGCCAACCTATCCAAACCAATCACATTAGGCCTACTAGGGCATTTAATACTTTTCATTTATGTAATTCTTTGAAATTGAATTTTTATGATTACTATTCATTTTATTGGTCAACCAAAATGTTGACTTTTGCATTGGCAATAGGTAAATTAGTTTAAATATCATCAACATACCACATTTTGTATTTTAAACTTGTTGGTATTGGTTGCCAATACCATCTCCAAGCTTAATATGAATTGGACAGAATTTTCAGTTTTCAAGCTTTGGGTTTACTGTTCCATTAGTTACTGTTGCAGTGGGAATTTGGAAAAATGATAACCATGAAAGTTGTTCCTTACTTTGTCTAGTTGAATTTCTTTCTTTGAATCACTCTATTTGGAGTTTTGTAGCTCAAGTTATGGCCTAAAAACCATAACTGGCCGGATTGGGCAGATTCCAAAAATCTGGGCAAAATCGGTTCTGCCAGATTTGGTAACTCAAGTTGGGTTGGCAATTTGACTAGGTTATGGTCATAATTTGGGTCAGGTTTCTTCATGAAAGTTGTTGGTCTATATCTCAACTTGTTTCTGGTAAAATTTCAGGTCAATTGGACCTTGATACATTGAGTTATGGCCAAATGACCAAATACTGTTCATTTGGTCATTTTGCCCAGGCAGATTGCAGGTCACCCGGATTAGGGCAAACTTTTGGTCAAGTTGGTTTGTTTTTCTGGGCATGGTTTCTTCATCAAAGTTGTGCCATTATGTGTCTAGTTTCATGTCCAATTGGCCAAACACCAATTGAACCTCTACAATTCAAGTTATGGCTGTCCATACAGGCTGGACTCACATCTACACCTACAGGTCACACAAGGCAGCCACTCCAACCTCAAATCCCACAACCCAAATCACTTCATTTTTTATTCAAACCAAACCAAAAGTTCACTAATTGACCATTAAAACCTACTCCCATCATCACAAGATCAAAGTCTCATTCTTCAACCCAAACCCTAACTCAACATTTCAAAACCATGCATTATCATTGCATTTATCAATTCACTTATAAGATACACATTAAGGGCAGCTACAATAGTATGTTAGCTCCCCAAAAATCATCACCATATTACCCTAACCATGGCTGCCAAAATTTAGGGTTAGCATATCAATGGTGTTTCATCAAATTTCTTTGTCATTTACACATATTTATAGTTCTTAAACATGAAATTAAAGTGAAATTCAAGGTTTAGGCCACTAACCTCTTTTAGCTCAAATCCAAGCCAACCAAAACTTTATTTTTTCTTCAAAATTTTGCTGCCCAAAGCTTCCTCAAGGTGTGGGGTGAATTTTTTGTGAAGACAACTAGGGCTTTTGGTGGAAGAAAGCTAGGGAAAATCAAGCTTGAAAAAGCTTGCAAATAGGTAACAATGGTGGAGGTTCACGGCAAGAGGAAGAAAAAGAAAAAGAAGTCTGATTTTTTTTTCCATTTTCCAGACCATTTGACCTCTTTTAAGTAAGTTTATGCCATGTGTCACCATGTAATTGGGTGAAGGCACACTAATGACATCATGTGATGTCATAAATTCCCATTTAATTCGTTTTTTTTCTTTTCTTTTCTACTCATTTTCAATTCAATTTTTAGTAATATTTATTCACATTTTATGTCATAATAATTATTTACTTAACTGGACAAGTCGGCCAAAAATCACCTCTGAAGGCGAAATGACTAAAATGCCCTCCGTTTGGCTTAACGGGCCAAAATTGTCTGTACCAATTGAAAATTTTTTCTAAGTATTTTCTTGGCATTCTAATGCCATAAGAACCTCAATAACCCTTCTCTAGAGTCCCAGAAATTATTTTATAATTTTTCTCCCGGGTCTAGGGCTCCTAGTTGTGAGAACCGCAACTTCTCACTAGGTTACCCATCGCTAGGGCACCGGCTCATTTAACTTGGTTGTATTTTATTTCTAAAATTTTTCCTAAATTTTTCTTATTAATATTTGAGTTAATTATAGTTCCTCACTTTAGTTTAAATATTTTTCCGGACGTTCTAGCTTTCCGGACCGACACTGGTCACCAGAATAGTAGAATGTACGGAGTTGCTACCGGGAGGTGTTACATACTCAGCGATAGCTTTAACTTGCTGTCACAGATAAAGAAAAGGGCATAGCAGCAGAGCGAGCTACTACAGTTGAGGAGCACAATTGAAGAATTTTTGTACGGGTATTTGTCTATACCTTGGTTGTCATACCCTACCCCTCTGTAAGGCATAACATGATCCCGTAGTATACCTAATAAATTACCAACTTTGTCTACTGATAACCCATTAAATACACTGCGAGGGATTTTAAAACTTTTCTTACTTCTTTTTACAGTGGTGAGCACTATTTACAGGTGTTAAAAAATTTTTTGAACTGAAGTGAAACAGCTAACACATTTGAATTATTAGTAATTTCTGTAAAAATTTTGGCGGAGTGCCCTCTGTATTTTGATAAAACAGTTCTTCAGAAAACCTGTAAAAAAAAAAAAAGCACTTCAAATATATTTCTCAATCTCAAACTCCACTTCAACAGTTAAACAATACAATATCTTTTTCAACTCTAATCCACAATAATTTTTCAAAGACTGAGATAAAAGAAATACAGTACAAATTTTACAAGTCAAAATAACTCATAATTTATTTAACAACTTCAATGTACAATTTTAATTCACAACTGCTAAAAACCAAGAACAATATATACATACAGTGAACATACATTACAGTACAAAATGCAAAATGTGGTATACTCAATATACCCGATGATCTCTCGCTGAATGCACTAGCAGCCTAGTCTGCTGCCCTATCCGTCTGTCTACCTGCGACAGCAATGAAAAGCTATCGCTGAGACAATGTCTCAGTGGTGCACAACATTAACCAAATACAACTTTAAATCACAATTCATAAATCATATAAATGATGGATACATAAAACCATAGTTAAATTCAAGACAATGAATGTCATAAGGAATTTAACACAATATCACATTAAATCTCAGTAATCAAAACATAGTTAAATTCAAAAGACAGTGAATGTCAATAAGAATTTAAACTCCATTTCACAATATCACAATAAATCTCAATAGTCAAAACATGGTTAAATTCAAAAGACAGTGAATGTCAATAAGAATTTAAACTCCATTTCACAAATTATCAAATCTCATAATAACACAATTTAGTTGAATAATTTAAGAATACAGTGTTGCCAATTCATTCACAACTTAAGCCATGACACAAATTTTCTGATCAATGCCGCGTTGTACACCACGACAAAGCAATCACAACCCCACTAATCGAAATCAATGAGGAAGGAAGCTAGCTATATAATGAGTACTCATCCGATCACCTCAACTGGTAAACCAGAGAAAAAAATAAACGATCACGACTCCATAAATGGAAAAGGAAAATAAACGATCACAACCCCATAAATGGAGAAGGAATGATATGATACTGTCATGCTAAGTGTGAACACAAAATCAATTTCAAACAATTTATTCAAATGATTCATGAGAATCCAATAAATTTCTAAAGTCATAATTTCATTCACAAAATGGCAACACAATTCATAAGTAACTTCAATTTTCACAAATCACACTAAATAATCTTTTCCACAGTTTCAAACCATTTACAATGCTTTTCAAGCAATAAGTATCCATTCAAACACATTTCCATAATTAAAAACAATAATATACAAATAGTCATAATTTATTTCAATTGAAAAATTCAAAAGAAATAACTGTTGTGCACAAACCTCTGATAACTGTCTCCTGGCCTTGACTCAGTGTTTCCTTCCCTTTCCCTGAGTCTTTGCTAACTGAGAAACATAATTTGAAGTGTTTCAGTACTCATTTAAACTGTCTCTAACGATAATGCTTGATAATTAATACACCGGATTCTATTACTTGCTTAGTCAGCCTAATATGTCGACCCTCGATGCATTCCAGGTAAATTAGGTTTTAATGTTACTAATATGTCACATTCGATAGTCTTTTAGGGTTGGTACATGTTACCAAATTCATTCCCATGTATACTGCGTTTTATTGCAACTTGCTGGATTCCGGGATACTAGTTTGACCTAGCCGGACGACCTAGTTTCCTCGGTTTTCGGGTTTCGGTCAAAACTACAAACTTATAGATCTATGTCTTATGGAACGTGGGGCAAAATTTCAGGTTATTCTGATTTTACTAGACTAAGTTATGGTCATTTTACTATTGCTGGTCAAAATGCATCAAATTTGGTCACTTTAGGTCATTTTAGGTCAATTTTGGTTTGGCCAGTTTTTGGACCCGAACTTATGCAAGCTGTTTGACTTGCTTATGGTTATTTCTGGGCTTTGGTGTCTTCATAAGACTTGTAGATATGGGTCTTAACTATTCATGGTCAACATTTCAAGTCAATTGGACCTGTTTTGAGTGAGTTATGGCCTAAACACTAACTGCTGCTCAAATGGTCAATTTTCAGGCCTCATTTGCACTTAATCCGGATTTGGTCATTTTTCAAGCTACCTTGCAAGCAGAATTTTGGCAAGCTTCCTCCATGAAAGTTGGCACATTTTGTGCCTAGTTTCACCTCCAATTGGTCTCATACCAATTGGAGCCACACACTTAAAGTTATAGGCCTAAAACTCAAACTGCCTTATTGCAATTCTTGCATACACATCAAGGATCACTTTTAACACTCACCAAACTCAACATTCAAACCAATTCTGGTTATACCACAACCTAAACATAATTTAAAACATATTATAGGTCATTTTGGCAGCTTACAATTACATTCAATGTGCACCAACAAGTGCAGAATTTGTCCAACTCAATTTACAACAATTCAATCACCAATCATGCTCATTTACATGCCCAACTTCACACCATCATACATGCACTCAAACTGCCATAACCCCTATCACAAATTAACATCATTATTCCATAAACCAAGCATGAATTCCAGCATTCTTCAAGACTTAACAAACTGCCACAATGGTACATTTACATTCCAGTAATTTCCAATCTTTAAATTTCATTTCACATTTACATATACTAAGTATAATCACCCAAATGATTTCTCATACACATAAATATTTAATCAACCTTTTAATCCACCATTTACAAGAAAGAGTAAACTATCTTCAAAGTGTTTCCATGGCTGCCAAAAGTACACTTCCCCATTCAACATCAAACCTCAAAAATTTCTTCATAAATCAAACACCCATAACACCCTTACAAACTTTAACAAAGCAACAATCAAAAACTCAAACTTACCTATGGATGAGACTTCTTAAATCTTCACTAAACTTCTTGATTTTGGTATCTACTTCTTCCTTGTGAGGTGGGGATCAAAATTAATGAAGAAGCTTTGGTGCTTGGAGGTGAAAATGGAGGAGATGATGAGGTTCCTTCAAGTTTCGGCCATGGAGGTTTTTTGGGAGTTTATTTCGACATGGATGAAACAAATGAAGAAGATGAAGTTTACAGATTGTGTAGTGGGTTTACACCTACCCTTTTTGTGTTTAATTTACTCCATAGTGGTCCACTCACCAATTAAAGTATATTATATGTTTTAAATGTATTAATTACTCCATTTACACTCCATTTTTGCTATTTACATTAGGTACCACTAAATTAATTTTCATGACATTTTCCAAATATAATATCATGTATTTTCAATGGACATTTAGGTCAAAAGACAACTCGGGATGTCAAATGACCACAATACCCCTGTTCGGGTTGCATTCCCGATTTTTCGGTAACACCGGGTTTTGTCTGTTTTTCGATTTCTCACTTTTCTTTGTACTAATTAATTAATTTTTATTTGATATTTCTAATGATATTTATACTTCAATTGATGTCTCTTTAAGTCCAAAAAATATTTTCCAGGATTTCCCGCGGTCCAGGGCTAGTCAACGGTCCACGCCGTGACTTCCCGGTGCGGTCACCCATCGCTAGGGTTCTCGGCTCGCTTAACTTGGTTACATTTCTTTGCTATTATTTTTCCTTTGTTTTTCTTGTATTTTCTTTTCTTGCATTTCATTATTTTATGTCTCCTCAATCATAACGAAGTGTAGTTCTAGGAATCCTAGCTGTCCGGACAACACTGGTCGCCGGAACAGTAGAACGCACTACCGAACTTAGGGGTGTTACATTGGTAGTTTAGTTTGATGTAAATATGATAGTATGCATATGTATCTCTGTAATTTGAGCAGTTGTACAGATAAAATTATAATAATATTATTTTTGAGATTTTGCATCTATAAATTAACTTATGATTGTAAATTAATGATTTAAAATGTAATGTGCATGAGTTATGAAATGTTTTGAGATATTAATTATTGATTTGAAATTTGAATTTTGAATTGAAGTGTTGCTATTGCTGTTGATTTGAAGTTTGATAGTTGCAGATGGAGTTGTGATTGAGAAATATATTGGGAGTGTTTCTATTTTTAGGTTTTGAAAAACTGTTTTCTCAAAATATAGACGGCACTCTGCCAAAATTTTTATAAAAATTGTGGAGATTTTAAATATCTAAGAATTTAATTTATGTTTGAACTTTAAATAAAGGTTTTTAAAAATTTGAAAAAAAATTTTACCCATCAATTCCAAAGTGAACAAAAATTGTTTTAAAATCCCTTGTAGTATATTTAATGGGTTACCGGTAGGTGAAGTACGGTAATTCATTAGGTTTACTACGGGAACATATTACATCTTACGAGGAGTAGGGTGTGACACCACTAATGCACTCACATTTTGTGAAGGAGCGGAAGTATGAAAATTGTTAGATTAGAACATTAAATTCAAAAATTTTCTTTTAGGGTTTCATGCATTATGCCACATCCATTACGTGCCTAATTGATTTCAATGTTCAATTGCATATTAAAACACTTTTAATATGTATTAGGATCTATATTTGCCATTTAAGATTTTCTAATTAACAAATTAATTTATTTGAACCCTAGATTGATACAAAATTATATGCACTAACCTTTTAATGCACTGTAGATGTAATTGGTACCTTTGTGAAGCATCTAGGACCCCAAGAGTTTTCCTTCTAGCTTGTCCACACCAAGATCATCAATGGCAGCCCCTAAACTAGCTTCTCAAGCCTTGCCAACCAATTAGAAATTAGGGATTTGCCTTTAGAGAGGTTATAGATGTGTATAAAACACTAGAAACAATTTCTAACAATTTTAATTCAAAAGAATTTGGGCAATTCTCTTTGAATTGATAAGAGAAGATGAAGAGAGGAGAGAGAGCTATAGGTGGCGGCACACTTGAGGGAATAAGAAGAGTGGCTGAAATTTTCTTTCTTTTCCCTTTTATAATTAGGTTATCACTTAAAACCCTTGCCACATGTCATCACCTGATTGCATCTTAATGTTAATTGACCTAATCACATTAAGCCAAGTGTCAAAGCTAGATTTAATCTTGACTTTAATCACCTTGCTTAATAGGAAGACAAATGGCAAACTTATATGGTGTCATGTGTCACCATCTCATTGTGTCACATGTCACCCTATGAAATGACCAAATTACCCTTGTGTTTTAATTTTGAGTTCTTAACCCAAAATAATTATTTCTCCTCTTCTAATCAATTTATATCAAATATAAATTAATTAATTAATTAATCTCTATTAATTAATTTCTCATAATTAAATTTATACTTAAACACTTTATATATAAATTTAACTTATATTATACATCCAATAACCTAGATTCGGTTTCAAGCTATGCTAGAGATTTTGCAATCTTATTGCAAACCAAACCTATTTAATTAATCAATTAAACTCTTTAATTAATCAATTAAATCACATTTTACTTGGTGATTATCTTGTGTATGTGTGTGACTTACTAGGCTTATCACTAATTGGCAATGAGATATGATATGAACTCTTAATATCATCAGAACTCTTTCTTACCATAAATGATTTCTCTAAATTATTTTAGGCATCTCATAGACCATGGTTGACACCTAGCATAGCATGTTATGGTCACCCAATCAGTAACAAGGAATACCTTTAAATGAACTTATAATCATATGTTACTATGCACTAGAATCTCTCTGTTACAAAATCCTAATTTGAGCTGGAGTCATGGTTTATATCAAACCTCATTTGCTATGAATATTATGTTCTCTTTTAATTCTAGTTCTTGATTAATTAGATTTTCTTGTCAAAAACTCTTTTCTGACTAAATCTGTCTGTCCTGGCCAGGAATTTAAAATATCAAGAACAATTAAATGAACATAGGATTTTATCTCTATTTACTTAGGGTAACAGATTCCATCTTGATCAACACCTACCTCCATATATAACTAGTAAGAGCCGACACATGCCCATATACCCATACACAGTATAAGTATGAAAGCAGTATCAAACTCAAACCACCTATATACAAGATAACTGTGTTGTCTCGGCTCCAAAGATTATATGCACTGATATGATTTATGACAATGCATTGATAAGAGTAAACTCCACGTGCTTGTCATAAGTGTCACTGGTTCGGCCTACTTATCATATATAAGTGCCTATCATGTTTATTATATGGCATGAGACTCACCATTCCATTTTATTTATATCTCATATGAATACCTTGGGAACAAACATGAATACAATCTTTCTAGATAAATCATGTCCTGTGTGAAGTATCCTTGATTGTGAACTAATTTATGGTACTTTATACTAGAAATACTGTCACTCATATTCTTAACAACTTAAGAATAGAATTTCTAACAAAATATCAATGGACCTTTTCTATTACACATAAATATATTATATAAATGAAAAAGTGAAATAACCTTTTATTAATAAAATATGTACAAGATACATACTAAATGATATGCTCTAGGGCATACTACTAACATTTTGAAGGGCTGGGACTTCCCCTTGTGCCTCAACCTCTACAGATTGCTCAACTGAGCGGTCCTCTTCTTCCATTTCAATTCAAGGGTATTATACCTCCTGAACAAATAACACAAGGAGATTTCCCTCTATTAGTTCATATTTATAATGTAATGCACTGTATGTATCAAATAAGGACATTGAGCAGTTGTACTTATCAAAGAAACTATGCAAATTCACAAGTCAAAATATACTTTAAAATTTGCTCTGATGCTACTAAAACATGCCACACCTTACTCTTCTATAACGCATAACATGATCCCATAGTATACTTAATGAATTACCGAACTTCGCCTACTGATAACCCATTAAATACACTACAAGGGATTTTAAAAAAATTTTATCATCTTTTGAAGGTGGTGAGTACTTTTAACAAGTCTTAAAAATTTTTAATTGAAGTTTAAATGTTAGGTAAAAATTTTGATCATTTTTATTTTTTCGCAAATTTTATAGAAATTTCGACAAAGTGTCGGCTGTAATTGAGAAAAACAAAAAATTTTAACCTGTAAAAAGCACTTCCAAAATGAATTTCAATCACCATCGCCAACCTCCAATATACCAACACAACTCAAATTTTCACAATTCACAATATTTCAAAACAATTAAATCAACTCATCACATTGCATTTAAAATATTTACTTTACATCCACAAGTTTAATTTACAACATAAACTCCAAAAATAATACTATTACAATTTACTGTACAACTGCTCAAGACCAATTACAAAACATATATACAGTCATATACATCAAAATAAATATGTAAAAAAGGGTATAAATTAATACCCGACAAAAATTCAAATTGCAGTACTTTCGATCCTTAGTAGCTTACTCTGCTGCTTTATCAGTCTCTCTACCTTCGACAGCAACAAAATGCCATCGCTGAGTACAATTACTTAGTGGTACACAACATAACAAAATACCAATTTATGCATATATTAAATCACGATTAGTTCAAATATAGTACCAGAATTGATAAACAGATACAAAATACAATTTAAAATTTTAATCAAAGAAATGTTCACTTCATAAGCTATAAAACAATTTTTATAAAATCACACAGTCATATCATACCATCAATATATTTTTCATCTCAACAGCCAAAGGCTTATGAGGAATACCAAGGTTAGCTAGCTCAAATTTATGGTTACCCATTCAAATTTCTTCCTCTACTGGCACACACCTTAACACTTCAGCCAGAGAGAGAATACAAAACTAATTCCTCCCACGAGTCAGGCTAGTGAGGCATTTAGACATTTGGTCATGACACTGTGATTTCAAACCATTTAAATAGTTTTCTAAACATTCAAATGTCAATAATTCACATATAGTTTATTTTCTCAATATTTTGGGTCAATAACACATTTTTCTTTTCAATCCAATTTTTCAGTACAAATAAAGTCACAATTTAATGTTCACAATTCATTCAAAACAATTTGCAAAAGAAAATTGACAGAAAGTTTCTATGTTGTGCACAAACCTCGTACGAGCCGCCTCTTAGCCTTGACTAGATGTTTCCTTTCCTTTCTCAGTAGCCTTTTCAACTGAAACATACAATTTGCAGTGTTTCAGTGTTATAACTTATAATAAATCCAATAAATAAATTCATATCAACTAAATTCTAGCCCTAATATGCTTAAATTAACGTTCTTTCAAATTTGCATTTCGGGGTTACTATTTATGGCACTATTCAAGTCAAAATGTTGACTTTCTCATGCTTAATAGGTATGTGAATTCCAATTACACCCACATACCATATTTTGAGTGTCAAATTTGTTGGTCTTGGTTGCCATTTCAATTTCTAACTCTCCTAAGAGAAATTGCCATTTTTCAGTTTTGATCCCCTATTTTGCACTATTCCATTTGTCTAGTTACTGTGAGAATTTGTCTAAGTGTCCTTCATCAAAGTTGTTCCTTATTGTCTTATCTTTAATTCCCTTTTTGAATCACTCCATTTGGAGTTTTGTAGCCCAAGATATGGACATTTTTCTAAGGCTGGCCGGATTAATTCAAACCCATAATTCTGGGCACTTTCTTAGTTCTAGTAGCTTTTGTGTGCTGACTGCAGCTCACTTTTTGGTTGGGTTATGATCAGAATTTGGGTTTGTGTTCTTTATAAAAGTTGTAGTGCTATGTCTCAGCTTTCCATCGGTATAAAATTCAGATCATTTGGACCCTCAGACATCCTCATGAGGAACAACTGCCTAGATATCTCATACCTAGCATTTCTGCTGTGCTCACCATACAACTCTTGTAGGTGAAGGAGGATCTCACTCACACTTTGCATGTTCTCATGCTGCTTTTATAACTCATTACTGATAGAAGCAAGCATGTAACACTTGGCTCTCATATCATGTTCCTTCCATTTGTCCAAAGTTTCATGTCCCTCTTGAGTGGCCTCTGGAGGTAAGGGACCAGGAACATTTGAGTCTAGAACATATCTTATATGTTCAAAGTTCAGGACAAGTTTCAAATTTCTTAGCTAATCAGAGAGATTAGGTCCTATCAACCTATTCCGATCAAGTATACTTACAAGGATATTGGATGGTGGTAGTTGTGGTGTGCTCATTATTATCGGAAAATTAACTGCAAAAAATAACCAGATTAATTAGTAAATGTATCATGTAATTAACCAATATGATTATGGTCTTTTAATCAAATTGGTCCTCCCACTAACTTAGCGAATCCTACACTTCCACAGTAGGAAACGGAAATCCTAGTTGGATGAATTTCTAGTGGGTGATTGAATTCTTATAGTCTTATTGATCATCCTTAGGCACATCCATTATTGGAATTACAATAAACTATAAGTGAGCAACTCCTTGCCTATCACATCTCATGTGAGGTTCAATCCTTTATCTAGCCCCTAATGCTCAAAATCTCAGGTACATCCATTATTGATTTATCTTGCATTAGTTAAGTTGATCCCATTGAGCCAATAAACATACAAATAATTTTAATGTCCTCAGGCACATCCATTATTGGCCACCAAACCATTTACATATTTACAATATAACATGCTTAACAATTATTCTTAAGAAAATCTCTGAAATTAATTGCATCATATGCAAGTATTTAAAATTTCTTAAAATAATTGCCTCAATGGAGGGCCCATGTTATAATTACTTTAATTATACCATTTCTAACTTAATCATTTGTTTGGAAGATTTTGTGGTCGTCCTAATTACTATTATGGTCTCACTTTGCACATTATCCAATTAGCATGCATATATCATATACTTGCATACATTCCCATACATCTCATGCATTCATGGATAAATAATAAATATGGTATGATCATGGACTTTCTAAGGGATTCATTTCTGAGCCACCAAGAATTGAATCAGGGCATTCCTAGGTGCATTTCATTCATTCATATTACAAGAGTTGCTAAAGGAGTACATAATCAACACTTGATCTTGAATTCCTCCCACTGGTCCCACCAATGCTCTTGACCTCCTTGATCTTCTTGCAATCCAATTACATAGTAATCCTTAGCATACCAAGGTGAATTTACAAGAACCAAATAAATGAAATTACAACCCAAAAAATATTACGACCTTTATAATACATGCCACTAAAATAAATTAAAATTAATTAATTAATTTACAGCCCAAAGAAACATAAAAGAAATAAATCCAGTCACATTGGTCTTTTATTGTCCATGATCATCCATCATGCATATTACTATTTAACAATTAAATAAAACATACATACTAAAATTAAATTGAATATCTCATATTCAACTTAAAAATCCAGATTTGAGTAAGATTCAAACAAATTTAAAAATTCAGATTTGAATCACATTCAAACAAATTTAAAAATTCAGAATTGAATCACATTCAAACAAATTTAAAAATTCAGATTTGAATCAAAATTTAATTGTGTGATTAAAACTCCTAATTAAACACTTTAATTAGTCATGGGCCTAATTATGGGCCTTGAAACCAAGCTCACATTCAAGCCCAAAATCCATGCACATGGTTGAATGCACCAAACCATGCGCACCAATGGAACTCTTCTTCATACCGCCACATTGTTGGTCCAACCAGCAATGATTCAATCAACTCTTGATCAAATCACACAATTAAATCATATATTGAACAATCTAAATGGCAAATATAGTGGCTCTGATACCAATTTAAGGAGCGGAAGCATGAAAAATATTAGTTTAGATCATTGAATTCAAAATTTTTCTTCTAGGGTCTCATGCATCATGCAAGATTCATTATTTACCTATTTGATTTCAATGTTCAATAGCATATTAAAACACTTTTAATATGTTTTTGGATCTACATTTGACATTTAAGATTTTAGAATTAATAGATCGATTTATTAGAACCCTAGATTAATACAAGAACATGTGCACTAACCTTTTAATGCATTTTTTATGTATTTGGTACCTTTGGGAAGCACCTAGGACATAAGATGTTGTTCCTTTAACTTGTCCACACCAAGATCACCAATGGCAGCCCCTTGAACAGCTTCTCAAGCCTTTCCAATCAATTAGAAATTGAGGTTTTGCCTTTTAGAGAGGTTACAGATATATATTAGACACTAGAAACGATTTCTAGCAATTTTAATTCAAGAGAATGTTGGTAATTCTCTTTAAATTGATGAGAGATGAAGAAGAAGAGAGGAAGAGGGATGAGAGGTGGCAGCACCTTTTGATAAAAAATCAAAATGCTTGTTTTGTTCTTTCATCCTTTTCCTTTTATAGCTAGGTCACCACTTAAAACCCTTGTCACATGTCATTTTCTGATTGTATCATATTTTAATTTGACCCAATCAAATTATGCCAACTGTCAAAGCTAGATTTAATCATGACTTTGATCATCTTACATAATTGGAAGACAAATGGCAAGATTATATGTAGTGCCATGTGTTACCATCTCATGGTGCCACATGTCACCATATGAATGCCAAAATTACCCTTGTGTTTCAATTTTTAGTTCTCAACCCAAAATAATTATTTCTCCTCGTCTAATCAATTTATATCAAATATAAATTAATTAATTAATCTTTATTAATTAATTTCTCATGATTAAATTCATATTTAAACACTCTAAATATAAATTTAACTTATACTATACATCCAATAACCTAGATTTGGTTTCAAGCTATGCTAGGAACTTTGCAATCTAATTGCAAATCAAACCTATTTAATTAATCAATTAAACTCTTTAACAAATTAATTAAATCACATTTAACTTGGTGATTACTTGTGTATGTGTGTGACTTACTAGGCTTATCACTAATTGGCAATGAGATATCATATCAACTCTTAATGTGATCAGAACTCTTTCTTACCATAAATGATTTCTCTAAATCATTTTATGCACCTCATAGACCATGGTTAATACCTAGCATAGTATGCCATGGCTACCCAATTAGTAATAAGAAATACCTTAAATGAACCTTTTATCATATGTTACCATGCACTAGAATCTCTCTGTTACAAAATCCCAATTCGAGCTGGAGTCATGGCTTATGTCAAACCCCATTTGCTATGAATATTATGTCTCTTTTAATTTCAGTTCTTGATTAAAAAGATTTTCTCATCAGAAACTCTTTTTCTGATTAAATCTATCTGTCCTGGCCATGAACTTGAAACATCAAGAATAATTAAATGAACATAGGATTTTATCCCTATTTACTTAGGGTAACAGATTCCATCTTGATCAACACCTACTCCATATATAACTAGTAGGAGCCAACACATGCCCATATACCCATACACATTACAAGTATGAAAGCAGTATCAAACTCAAACCACCTATATACAAGATAACTGTATTATCTCAGGTCTAAAGATTATATGCACTGATATAATTTATGACAATACATTGACAAGAGTAAACTTCATGTGTTTGTCATAAATGTCACTGGTTTGGCCTACTTATCATGTATAAGTGCCTATCATGTTTATTATATGGCATGAGACTCACCATTCCATCTTATTTACATCTCATATAAATAACTTGGGAACAAACATGATTACAATCTTTCTAGATAAGTCATGTCCTTATTGTGAAGTATCTTTGATTGTGAACCAATTTATGATACTTTGTGCTATAAATACTGTCACTCATATTCTTAACAACTTAAGAATAATATTTTTAACAAAATATCAATGGACCTTTTCTATTACACATAAATATATTATGTAAACGGAAAAGTGAAAATGCCTTTTATTAATAAAAACATATACAAGATATGTACTAAATGATATGCTCTAGGGCATACTACTAACATCCAACACATCTCAATTTGTCCTAATTGACCATTTCTAACCTCAATTAAGGTCAATTGCATCAATTGACCATTTTCTCCTATTTTTCTCCCAATTTCTAAAGCTCAATAACCCTAATTTTTATATTTCATTCAATTAGTGAATTTAAAGTGCATATTCAACATCTACACACTTAATTCAACTCAATTAACCCTTCAATTGCATCAATTCCACTCAAACCCTAATCCCTATAGGTTGGCCGAATTTCACACAAGAGTAGAAGAGTATGATTAATTTCATTTCTTTCATCAATTCTAAGTTTATTTCAACTACATAAACCTAAATTTAAAGAAAAATTGAAGAGTTATAACACTAACCTTTACTTTGGATTGCAATTGCTCAAATTTTTCATTTTTCTCTTTTCTTTTCTTGATCAAGCTTCTTTTCAAGTTGAAATAGGAAGTTTAATCACAAGTGGGGAATTTGTGGGAAATTTAGGGTTCACTCAAGCTAAAAGTGGAGTTTTAATGGAGGTTTTAGACAGAGGGAGAGGAGAGGGAGTGGGGATGGCAAATGAGGGAAGGAAGATGACATTTTTTTTCTTTTAATTTTATGCATTTAACTTGCATTTTGACTTAGGCAAAATTAAATTAATTTAATTGTATTTTTGACATCATGTATGATGTCACCAAAGATGAGGTAATAATTTAATTTCTTTTTCTTTTTCTTTTCCATTTGTTTTTCCACAGTTCTTTAATTTAATTCCTTATTTCAAAATTTTCATTTCTCCAATTTTATTGGACAGTTAGGTCATGGGTCACCTCTAGGGGTGAATTGACCAATTTGCCCCTCGCCGATCTGATTCGGTTTGCATATAATTTGGTATTTCTTCCGGAGTCCTAACCTAATTATTTGAGTTATTTTCTCTTTTCCACTAGGTTCGCAATAGTCCTGTAACACCCCTCGCCCGTCTATAGTATAGCCGAGCAAGGCGTGCTACACGGCGTGCTGGAGCACCTAGTCTGTAATCAACTCATTTCCTGAACTCAATTTGATTTTAAGAAGTCTTTTATGTAATATTCATATTATGCTGATACTATTTTCATACTTTAATAAAATCAGTGTTTCAAAAATGGTAATAAAAATTCGGCATGTGCCATCTGTATTTCGGACAAAATGTCCTTCTAAACCTGTTAAAAATAGTTCAATATGATAATCTCAACCATCCAACTATTTCATAGTTTCAAAATACAATCCATCATAATTTACATTCATCCAAACACTCACCATAAGAGTTTAATATATACAAATTATTACAAACCTTAAAGTTTTAGAATATATAAAATTACATAACAAAATGTCAAAATATAACTGATAGTCATTACACAAGATCCTAAGTCCTACCATGTATGCAGTGCAGTGCAGATGACTCTGAACTCCTGTGCAGATCTGATGTCTCACCCGGTCATAGGTCTGCTGGGCTCCCCAGCTATGTCTCCAATACCTACGCGTTACAAAAGCAATGCGCTAAGCAATTTTGCTTAGTGGTGCCAAATATAAAGAAATATACACTAAAATAAAGTAAATGAATTGTTTATGAATTTATGACATCAATATTCTTTACAGTTGTTGATTCAACTTTTATTTGCTAACCTTTCATTTTTGCTAATTTTGGTGGTGTTGTATGTCAATAAACCGAATTTAGCTATTTGAATTTAATAATGCTTAAATTAATTGCCCGTATAGCCTATACACTGATCAGACTGGATAAATGGATATATTGGCACTGGGTACCTAGTACCTCAGGCTGTCACACCATCGGTCACAAAGTATCTCCCGGTGTGCAAACAGTGCGGCTAAAAAGCCATATAGTCAATCTGGCGATAAGCCAAGTCTAATAACACAATACGTATAGCCGTAGGCTATTAAAGTCACAGTGCGGCATAATATGCCGTAAAAATACAGTATGGCATAAAGCCATTTAAAGAATAGCTGTCAAAATCCTATTGGCATGCCAACCTATCCAAACTAGCCAACTAGGCAAACTAGGGCACATTACAATTTAATTGTTTAATTCTTCATTTTTTTTAGTTTGCTAGTTATCATGTAATTCACAAATCAATGTAAATGTTGACCTTTTTAGGTAATATGGATAAGTTGATTCTAGCATCAACATGTCACAATTCGTAATTTAATATGTTGCCAATATAGTGCAATTTACCATTTTTACAAGTTGGCATTCATTGCCAAATTACTTCAAGCATCATTGTATGTAAATGTCAAATTTTCAATTTTTGTGTGCTAGATTGGTCTAGCTTAATGTCCTATTTCTCTTGGTTTTTAGCTTCTGGTCAAAGAAGCAAAATTGTAGCTCTATGTCTTATTGAACTTTTGGCAAAATTTTAGGTCATTCTGAGTTGTATAGACCAAGATATGGTCAATTTACTAAAGCTAGACAGATTGCACCTTTAGTGCAAAATTTGGTCAATTTTTGGTCACATTGAGTTTTGGTACCCGAACTTGTGCAAGCTATTTGACTTGGTTCTGGCCATTTATTGTAGCTCTATGTCTAAGCTATCCATGGTAAAAATTTTAGGTCATTTGGACCTGTTTTGAGTGAGTTATGGTCATCCTAATGACTACTGTTCATATGGTCAAAAATCTAGGCTTGCACTTACCAATTTCGGATTTGGTCATTTTTAAGGTCAGTTTCTAGGCAGAATTTTGGCAACATTTCGACATAAAAGTTGGCCTATTTGGTGTCTAATTTCACCCTCCATTGGCTTCATACCAATTGGGTTCACAGTTTTGCACTTATAACCTAATTTAAGTACTGCCAACACACACAACTTGCATTTGAACATTACACTTCCAATTTTGACAATCCTCCTCCTCCCAATACTTCAACATTCAATCATGGCACTTCTACATATATTGTACACAATTTCAGCAAGCATTTTGAGCAAAACACTCAAGTGCTCAATGCACACAATACACCATTAAAGTTCAACATTTACTTCTACTAAAATTCAACATACCTCAACACCAATATTACACATATACTTCCATGGCAACTACACATGCTGCCCACAATTTAACACCATCACATCTTATCAATAAAGTACATAAACTCACATACAATTTCATGATATTATAGGCTGCCAAACATGGTAGTTTACTAAAGCATCAAAGTCCCATTTTTAAACCCTTAATTCAAGCACTAACATACACATACTTGGATATTAACTTACTACAACTTCCATTTGAGCACTAATATACACATACTTGGATATTAACTTACTACAACTTCCATTTGAGTTAATGAAACTTAATTCCCATCCATTAGAGGTAAGAAAAACTCAAACACATCAAGCTTTCATGGCTGCCGAAAATGAATAAATTCATAACTCAGTATTTTCTTCCATTCTCTTCACCAATTTACTCACCTCAACCTAAACACAAAGTTTACTAAAGCAAGGGAGAGGATTTGGACACTTACCACTTTTGCAGCTTGTTAAAACTTCACTAAATCTCTTCCTTTTTGTTCCCTATAATCTGCCCAAGAGGTGTGGACCAAGTTTAATGAAAGAAATTATAAGGATTATGGCATGAAAATGGAAGAATGGAGCTTTGCATGTGGGGCGGCAATGGAGCTTTCATGGAGGATTCATTTCGGCAAGTAAGAGTCAGGTTGAAGAAGAAGATGACAATGAATGGAATTTGCTATCCCAAGGTCCCATATGTCTCCCAAGTTAGGAATTAGTGGAGCACTAATCTTATTTTTAATGTTTAATTATTCCAAGTTTCCTTATTTGCTCATTTATCTCATTTTTTTCACTATTTATATAATGTATCATAATTTAATTTTTCATGACATTTCTAAAGTGTAATATCATTTATTTTTAATGGACATTTAGGTCAAAAGGCAACCCTAGGTGTCAAATGACCAAAATGCCCCTCTTCGGGTTGTATTCCCGATTTTTCGATAACACCGATTTTTGTCGGTTTCTTGATTTTTCGTTTTTCTTTGTACTAATTTATTAATTTTTCTTTGATATTTCTAGTGTCAATTATATTTTAATAAACCTTTAATTATATCCTGAAATTTAATTCCGAGGGTTTTCCGCGGTCCTGGGGTCGGCAACGGCCTTCTCGGTGCGGTTACCCATCGCTGCAGTGCCGGCTCGTTTAACTTAGTTTCATTTCTCTCTTTTATTTTTCTTTGATTTTTCTTGTATTTTTTATTTATTTATTTCATCATTATATGTCTGTTCAGTATCACCGAAGTGTAGTTCCAGACATCCTGACTTGCCTGGACTGATATTAGGTCACCAGAGCAATAGAACATACAGAACACGTACAGTGGGGATGTTACAACTCTTCCCCTCTAAATAAAAATTTCGTCCTCGAAATTTACCTGATGTGAAGAGCTGAGGGAACTATTGCCTCATTGTCTCCTCGCTCTCCCATGTTGCCTCTTCCGTGTTAGTGGTGTCTCCATAGGATTTTCACTAGTGGATTTGTCTTGTTTCTGAGTTCTTTTACCTCTCGTGCCAAGATTTTAATCGGTTCTTCTTTATATGTCAGGTCAGGTTGTACAACTATTTCTTCTGCTGAGATGACATGTGAAGGATCTGATCTGTATCTTCTGAGCATCGCGACATGGAACACATTATGTATCTTGTCCAGCTCAGGTGGTAAGGCTAATCTGTAGGCTACTGGTCCCACACGTTCAATAATTTCATATGGGCCAACAAACCTAGGGCTTAATTTTCCATTTTTCCATAATCTCAACACTTTCTCTCACGGTGATACTTTGAGAAATACCTTCTCTCCAACTTCATACTCAATGTCCTTTCTTTTCAAGTCAGCATAAGATTTCTGTCGGTTTGAGTCAACTTTCAAATTGGCCTTAATCAGTTTCACCTTTTCCTCTGTTTGTTTTATCAGGTCTGGCCCCACTAGCTTATCTTCACCCAATTCAATCCAACATACAGGTGTTCTGCATTTTCTCCCATACAGTGCTTCGTAGGGTGCCATCTATATGCTAGTTTGATAGCTATTGTTGTATGCAAATTCTACCAGTGGAAGGTATCTATCCCAGCTTCCCTCAAACTCAATAACACAACTCCTCAGCATATCCTTGAGGACCTATCACATATATTCAGTTATTATTATCATTATCAGTTTATTGTTTGCAATAACTCAATGAGTTTCAAATTTTACCTGGATTATTCTTTCTGACTATCATTCCATCTGAGGATGAAAAGCCATACTAAAATGGAGTTGTGTGCCCAAGGATTCTTGTAATTTCTTCCAAAATCTAGATGTAAACCTCGGGTCTCTATCAAATATAATGGAAAGTAGAATCCCATGTAGTCTAACTATCTCACTGATGTATAATTCTGCTAGCTTTTCCAGTGAGTAGTCAGTTCTGACTGGCAGAAAATGTGTTGATTTGGTCAACCTATCCACAATCACCCATACTGCATCATGCTTCTTCTGAGTGAGAGGTAGACCACTAACAAAGTCCATAGTGACTCAGTCCCATTTCCATTCAGGTATATTTATGGACTGTAACAAACCTGATGGAACTTGATGTTCTGCTTTGACTTGCTGACATGTCAAGCATCTAGTTACATAGTCAGCTATGTCCTTCTTCATACCTGGCCACTAATATCGAAGTTTCAGGTCATGGTACATTTTTGTGCTTCCTGGGTGTATAGCATACATACTGTTATGTGCTTCTCTCAGAATACTAGTTTTCAACTCTTTATCACCTAGTACACACACTCTTTCTTGAGAGTACAGGCACCCATTTTCTTTCACTTCATATTCAGTTTCCTTCCCCTCAGTGATTTTGCCCATAACAGCCATTAATTTCTCATCTGTCTTCTGCCCATCCTGTATCTGTTGTAACAGATTCAGCTTCACTTACAACTCAGCCAAAAAAACTCCGTCATGAGTTAAGGATAGTTGGGCATTCAGAGATCTTAATGCTACAATATATTTTCTACTTAAGGCATCAGCAACTACGTTTGCCTTCCCAGGGTAGTAGTCAATCACACAATCATAATCTTTTAGGAATTCAACCCATCACCTCTATCTCAAATTAAGTTCCCTTTAGGTTGGTAGATACTTCAGACTCTTATGGTCTGTGTATATGTAGCATTTTTCTCCATATAAGTAATGCCTCCATATCTTCAATGCAAAGATAATTGCTGCTAATTCCAAATCATGAGTAGGGTAATTCTTTTCATGTGGCCTTAACTGCTTGGAAGTATATGCGACCACTTTCCCTTCTTGCATGAGTACACACCCTAACCCATTATGTGAGGCATCACTGGCTGTGTTAACACTGGTGCCTCTGTCAACATAGCCTTTAGCCTCTCAAAACTGGCTTAACACTTGTCATTCCAGTCAAATTTCATATTCTTGTGTAGTAATTTGGTCATTAAAGCAGCTATCAGGGAAAATCCCTTTACAAATCTTCTATAATATCCAGCTAACCCCAAGAAACTTCTGATCTCAATTGTATTTCTGAGAGGCTTCCATTCCATCACTGCTTCAATCTTTTTGTTATCCACTCTAATCCCTTCAGCTGATACTACATGTCCAAGGAATGCAATCTCATTCAACCAGAACTCACACTTGGATAATTTGGCATATAGTTTCTTCTCTTTTAGAGTCTGCAGAACAATTCTCAAATGCTCATCATGTTCTGCTTTATCCTTGGAATACACCAGGATATCATCAATGGAGACCACTACAAACTGATCTAAGTATGGATGGAAGATACGGTTCATAAGGTCCATGAATGCTGCTGGAGTGTTTATTAACCCAAATGGCATCACCAGGAATTCATAATGCCCATACTCGGTTCTGAATGCAGTCTTAGGCACATCTGCATCCCTAACCCTTAGCTGATGATACTCTAATTTGAGATCAATCTTAGAAATCACACCGGCTCCCTTCAACTGATCAAACAAATAGTCAATTCTAGGCAATGGATACTTGTTCTTCACTGTTACTTTGTTTAACTGCTAGTAATCAACACATAACCTCAGTGTCCCATCTTTCTTCTTAACAAATAGTACCGGAGCTCCCCATGGTGACACACTGGAGCGTATGAACCCCTTTTCTAGTAATTCTTGCAGGTAGATTTTTTACTCTTTCAATTCAGCAGGCGCCATCCTATACGGAGCAATTGAAATTGGAGTTGTACCCTGCATAATCTCAATGGCAAATTCAACTTCCCTTTCTGGTGGCAAACTAGGCAATTCCTCAGGAAATACCTCAGAGAAATCCCTTACTGTGGGTATGTCAAACAAGTCAAATTTACCCTACCTAGTGTCAACCACGTGTGCCAGATAGGCTTCATACCCTTTTCTCAACCATCTCCTTGCAACTGTAGCTGAGATGACATTGGACAAGAAATCTATCCTTTCACCCACAACTATTATTTCTTCGTTCTCAGCAGTTTTCAGTACAACTTGGATATTAACTTAGTACAACTTCCATTTGAGTTAATGAACCTTAATTCCCATCCATTAGAGGTAAGAAAAACTCAAACACAACAAGCTTTCATTGATGCCGAAAATGAATAAATTCATAACTCAATATTTTCTTCCATTCTCTTCACCAATTTACTCACCTCAACCTAAACAAAAAGTTTACTAAAGCAAGGGAGAGGATTTGGACACTTACCACTTTTGGAACTTGTTAAAACTTCACTAAATCTCTTCCTTTTTGTTCCCTATAATCTGCCCAAGAGGTGTGGACCAAGTTTAATGAAAGAATAATAAGGATTATGGCATGAAAATAGAAGAATGGAGCTTTGCATATGGGGCGGCAATGGAGCTTTCATGGAGGATTCAATTCAGCAAGTGAGAGCGAGGTTGAAGAAGAAGATGACAATGAATAGAATCTACTGTCCCAAGGTCCCATATGTCTCCCAAGTTAGGAGTTAGTGGAGCACTAATCTTATTTTTAATGTTTAATTATTCCAAGTTTCCTTATTTGCTCATTTATCTCATTTTTTTCACTATTTATATAATGTATCACAATTTAATTTTTCATGACATTTCTAAAGTGTAATATTATTTATTTTTAATGGACATTGAGGTCAAAAGGCAACCCTATGTGTCAAATGACCAAAATGCCCCTCTTCGGATTGTATTCCCGATTTTTCGGTAACACCGATTATTGTCAGTTTCTTGATTTTTTATTTTTCTTTGTACTAATTTATTAATTTTTCTTTGATATTTCTAGTGTCAATTATATTTCAATAAACCTTTACTTATGTCCCAAAATTTAATTCCTAGGGTTCCCCGCGGTCCTGTGGTCAGCAACGGCCTTCCCGGTGCGATCAGCCATCGCTGCGGTGCCGGCTCATTTAACTTAGTTTCATTTTCTCTCTTTTATTTTTCTTTAATTTTTCTTGTATTTTCTTTTTATTTATTTCATCATTATATGTCTGTTCACCATCACCAAAGTGTAGTTCCAGGCATCCTGACTTGCCTGGACTGATATTAGGTCACCGGAGCAACAGAACATACAGAACACATATAGTGGGGATGTTACAAGTCCTTAGGACCGCGGTGTTAATTTTCCCATTCAAAATTAGGATTACAATTGACCTCACAGTCACATCCCGATAAGGTCACCCATTGCTGTCACCTCCGGCTCGTTTAACTTTTATGCTATGTTTTTCTTATTTATATTTCACTATTTGGTACTCACTATTTATTTCCATTCAGGGCTTTTCTAAGTGTCTTAAACATGGTTCTATTCTTCTTAATTATCCAGACCGACACCGGTCTCTGGAATAGTGAAATATACCAAGCTATGCAAATAGGGGTATTACAGAGATTCTAGTGCATGGTAGCATATGATTAAAGGTTCATTTAAGGTATTCCTTATTATTGATTGGGTGGCCTTGGCACGCTATGCTAGGTGTCAACCATGGTCTATGAGATGCCTAAAATGATTTAGAGAAATTATTCATGATAAGAAAGAGTTCTGATGATATTAAGAGTTGATATCATATCTCATTGCCAATTAGTAATGAGCCTAGTGAGTCACACACATACACAAGTTAATCACCAAGTTAAATGTGATTTAATTAATTAATTAAAGAGTTTAATTAACTAATTAAATAGGTTTGATTTGCAATAAGATTGCAAAGTCCTTAGCATGGCTTGAAATCAAATCTATGTTATTGGATGTATAGTATAAGTTAAATTTATATTTAAAGTGTTTAAATATGAATTTAATTGTTAGAAATTAATTAATAGAGATTAATTAATTAATTTATATTTGATATAAATTGATTAGAAGAGGAGAAATAATGATTTTGGGTTGAGAACTCAAAATTAAAATATAAGGGTAATTTGGTCATTTCACATGGTGACATGTGGCACCATGAGATGATGACACATTGCAACACCCTCCTCCCTGTAGCAACTCCGTACATTCTACTGTTCCGGTGACCAGTGTCAGTCCTGACAGCTAGAACATCCGGAAAAATATTTAAACTAAAGTGAGAAACCACAATTAACTCAAATATTAATAAGAAAAATTTAGAAAAAATTTTAGAAATAAAATGCAACCAAGTTAAATGAGTCGGTGCCCTAGCGATGGGTAACCCAATGGAAAGTTGCAGTTCTCGCAATTAGGAGCCCTAGACCCAGGGAAAATTTCATAAAATAATTTTTGAGACTCCAGAGAAGGGTCATTGAGGTTTCTATGATATTAGAATGCCAAGAAAATGCTTAGAAAAATTTTTTAATTAGTACAGACAATTTTAGTTTGTTAAGCCAAACGGAGGGCATTTTGGTCATTTCGTCTTTAGAGATGATTTTTTGCCGACTTGTCCAGTTAAGTAAATAATTTGTATGACATAAAATATGAATAAATATTGCTAAAAATTGAATTGAAAATGGGTAGAAAAGAAAAGAAATGGAAATAAAATAAAACTCACATTTATGACATCAACATGATGTCATAAATGAATGAAATTAAACCCTAACCAATGGGAATTAACCAAGCCAATTAAAAGGGATAAATATCACAAAATTAGATAAAAAAAATGAAAAAACATTCTGCTTATCTCCTTCAATTTCCGGCAGCCTCTCTTTCCCTCACTATCTCCATTAAAGCTTTCTCTTTTTCTTGCTAAAACCTCACCTTTTACACCATAAAACCTCATCCTCACTATACTAAAATTTATCCTCACACCCTAAATCACCTTTAGGCAGCCATTAGAGGGAGAAATCTTGAAGATTAACAAGCTCAAGTGGAAGCTTTAATAAGGTTAGTGTCCAATATCTTTCTCTCTCTTTAAATTCATGACTAGAAAGTTTATTTAATTTGAAATTTATAAGAAATTCAAATGAAAACCTTTGATGTACTCACTTTATATTTTTGGCAGCCATAGATTTATTAGAGTCTTGATTATTTTTTTTGGATTAAATGAGTATATAAGCTGCCCTTGATATGAACTTAATATTTAGTACATTAAATTGTATGTTAATGGAAGAATAGAGAAATTAAGAATTTAGGGTTTTGAGAAAATTGAGGTTTGCCTCTTATAATGGTGTAGCAACATTTTAATGGTCAAATAGTGACCATTTGGTAAGCTTTAAACTGAATATGAAGTATATTGAGTCCTTAAATGTTAGAAAGGGTAGGCTGCCTTATGTGCTGCAGTCTAAACTCTTGGAGTCCAGTGTGTTTGGAGAGCCTTAACTGAACTTGTGTAGCTCCAATTGGTGCAAGGCCAATTGGAGGTAAAACTAGATACATAATACCACAATTTTGGTGAAGAAACCTTGCCCAGAAAACCAAACCAAGTTGACCTGAAAATTGCCCTAATCCGGGTGACTTGCATTCTGCCTGCGCAAAATGACCAAATGAACAGTGTTTATTCATTTGGTTATAACTCAGGGTATAAAGGTCCAATTGACCTGAAATTTTACCATAATAAAGCTGAGACATAGACCTACAACTTTCATAAAGAACATGTTAGTAGTATGCCCTAGAGCATATCATTTAGTATGTATCTTGTGCATTTTTTTATTAATAAAAGGCATTTCTACTTTTCCGTTTACATAATATATTTATGTGTAATAGAAAAGGTCCATTTATATTTTGTTAGAAATATTATTCTTAAGTTGTTAAGAATATGAGTGACAATATTTCTAGCACAAAGTATCATAAATAGGTTCACAATCGAGGATACTTCATAATAAGGACATGACTTATCCAGAAAGATTGTATTCATGTTTGTTCCCAAGTTATTTATATGAGATATAAATAAGATGGAATGGGGAGTCTCATGCTATATAACAAACATGATAGGCACTTATAAATGATAAGTAGGCCGAACCAGTGACACTTATGACAAGCACATGGAGTTTTCTCTTGTCAATGTTTTGTCATAAATCATATCAGTGCATATAATCTTTGGACCTGAGATAGCACAGTTATCTTGTATATAGGTAGTTTGAGTTTGATACTACTTTCATACTTGTACTGTGTATGGGTATATGGGCATCTGTTGGCTCCTACCAGTTATATATGGAGGTATGTGTTGATCAAGATGAAATCTGTTCCTCTAAGTAAATAGAGATAAAATCCTATGTTCATTTAATTGTTCTTGATGTTTCAAGTTCCTGGCCAGGACAGATAGATTTATTTAGAAAAGAGTTTCTGATGAGAAAATCTTTTTAATCAAGAACTGGAATTAAAAGAGAAGATAATATTCATAGCAAATGGAGTTTGACATAAACCATGACTCGGCTTGAGTTGGGATTTTGTAACAGAGAGATTCTAGTGCATGGTAACATATGATTATAGGTTCCTTTAAGGTAAACCTTATTACTAATTGGGTGGCCATGGCATGCTATGCTAGGTGTTAACCATGGTCTATGAGGTTCATAAAATGATTTAGAGAAATCATTTGTGGTAAGAAAGAGTTCTGATGATATTAAGAGTTGATATCATGTCTCATTGCCAATTAGTGATGAGCCTAGTAAGTCACACACATACACAAGTTATCACCTATTTAAATATGATTTAATTAATTAATTAAAGAGTTTAATTGATTAATTAAATAGGTTTGGTTTGCAATTAAATTGCAAAGTCCCTAGCATGACTTGAAACCAAATCTAGATTATTGGATGTATAATATAAGTTAAATTTATATTTAAAGTGTTTAAATATGAATTTAATTAATGAGAAATTAATTAATAGAGATTAATTAATTAATTTATATTTGATATAAATTAATTAGAAGAAGAGAAATAATTATTTTGGGTTGAGAACTCAAAATTAAGACACAGGGGCATTTTGGTCATTTCACAGTGTGACACGTGGCACCATGAGATGGTGACACATGGGATTATACATAAGCTTGCCAAATGTTTTTTAATCATGTAAGATGATTAAAATCAAGATTAAATATAGGTTTGACACTGGGCACAATTTGATTGGGTCACTTAAACCTAGAGCTAATCAAAGAGTGACATGTGGCAAGGGTTTAATGTGTTAACCTAGCTATTTAAGTGTTGTTATGAAAAAGAAAAGCAACCAGCAGCCACTCCTCTCCTTTGTCACGCCACCTTGAGGCTTTTCATCTATTCTTCTTCATCTCTCATCAATTCAAAGAGATTAGCCATCAATCTCTTGAATTAAGAACACTAGAAATTGTTTCTAGTGTCCTGTTTACATCTCTAATCTCTTAAAAGGCAAAACTTGAATTTCTAATTAATAGAAAAAGCTTTAGAAGCTGTTCAAGGGCTTCCATAGGTGTTCTTGGTGTGGACAAGCTAGAGGGACAACATCTGGAGTCCTGAAGACGAATCTCAAAGGCGCAGACACGCTGCAGTGCATCAAGAGGTTAGTGTAATCGTTCTTGATTTAATCTAAGGTTCTAAAATTAATCTGATTAATTTTAAAATCTTAAATGGCAAATACAAATTCAAAAACATATTAAAAGAGTTTTAATATGTTGTTTATCATTGAAATTAAATAGATAAAAATAAATCTTGCATGATGCATGTGACCCTAGGTGAAAATTTTTGAATTCAATGGTATAAACTTGTGTTTTTCACGCTTCCATTCCTTCAATTGGTATCAGAGCCACTATATTTGCCATTTAGATTGTTGATTATATGATTTAATTGTGTGATTTGATCATGAGATGATTGATCCATTACTGGTTGCAATAGATGTGTAGTGGCACACATGGTGAAGCCACCATTAGTGGCGGCAACAAAGGTTCTTCAAGGTGGCGCAAGGTTTGCTTTTTAATTTACAATTGTTGTATGATCTAAAAGCTCATCCTATGTCTAATTAAATTGTTTAATTAGAATTTTAATCACACAATTAAATTATGATTCAAATCAGAATTTTAAAAATTGTTTGAATGTGATTCAAATCTGAATTTTAAAAGTTGTTTGAATGTGATTCAAATCTGAATTTTTAAATTTGTTTGAATCATATTTAAATCTGATTTTTTAAAATTGATTGAATAAAATTCAGATCTGATTTTTTAAAAAATGTTTGAATGTGATTCAAATCTGATTTTTAAAAAAATGTTTGAATGTGATTCAAATCTGAATTTTTAAAGTTGTTTGAATGTGATTCAAATCTGAATTTTTAAATTTGTTTGAATGAGATTCAAATCTGAATTTTTAAATTTATTTGAATCATATTCAAATCTGGATTTTTAAGTTGAATATGAGATATTCAATTTAATTTAAGTATGTATGTTTTATTTAATTGTTAAATAGTGATATGCATGATGGATGATCATGGACTATAAAAGACCAATGTGATTGGATTTATTTCTTTTATGTTTCTTTGGGATTGTAAATTAATTAATTTATTTTAATTTATTTTGGGCATGTATTATTAAGTTTGTAATAATTTTTGGGTTGTAATTTCATTTATTTAAGTTCTTGTAAATTCGCCTTGGTATGCCAAGGATTACTATGTAATATTGGATTGCAAGAAGTTCAAGGAGGTCAAGAGCATTGGAGGGACCAGTGGGAGGAATTCAAGATCAAATGTTGACTATGTACTCCTTCAGCAACTCTTATAAAATGAATGAATGAATGAAATGCACCTAGGAATGCCCTGATTCAATTCTTGGTGGCTCAGAATTGAATCCCTTAGAAAGTCCATGATCATACCATATTTACTGCTTATCCATGAATGCATGAGATGTATGGGAATGTATGCAATTATATGATATATGCATGCTAAATGGATAATGTGCAAAGTGAGGTCTTAATAGTAATTAGAATGACCATAAAATCTTCCAAACAAATGATTAAGTTGGAAATGCTATAATTAAAGTAATTATAACATAGGCCCTCCATTGGGGCAATTATTTTAAGAAATTTTAAATAGTTGCATAAGATGCAATTAATTTAAGAGATTTTCTTAAGAATAATTGTCAAGCATGAGATGTTGTAAATATGTAAATGGTTTGGTGGCCAATATTGGATATACCTGAGGACATTAAAATTATTTACATAATTACTGGCTCAATGGGATCAACTTAACTAATACAAGATAAGTCAATAATGGATGTACCTGAGATTTTGAGCATTAGGGGCTAGGTAAAGGATTGAACCTCACATGAGATGTGATGGGCAAGGAGTTGCTCACTTATAGTTTATTGTAATTCCAATAATGGATGTACCTGAGGATGATCAATAGAATTATAAGAATTCAATCACCCACTAGAAATCTATCCAACTAGGATTTCCGTTTTCTACTTTGGAAGTGTAGGATTCGCTAAGTTAGTGGGAGGACCAATTTGATTAAAAGACCATAATCATTTTGGTTAATTACATGATACATTTACTAATTACTATGGTTATTTTCTGCAGTTAATTTTCTGATAAAAATGAGCACAAAACAACCACCGCCATCCAATATCCTTGCAAGCATACTTGATCACAATAGGTTGACAGGACCTAATCTGTCTGATTGGCTAAGAAATTTGAAACTTGTCCTGAACCTTGAACATATAGGATATGTTCTAGATTCAAATGTTCCTGGTCTCTTACCTCCAGAGGCCACACAAGAGGAACACGAAACTTTGGATAAGTGGAAGGAGCATGATATGAGAGCTAAGTGTTACATGCTTGCTTCCATGAGTAATGAGTTATAGAAGCAACATGAGAATATGCAGAGTGCAAGTGAGATCCTCTTTCACCTACAAGAGTTGTATGGTGAGCACAGCAGGAATGCTAGGTATGAGATATCTAGACAGCTATTCCGTATGAGGATGTATGAGGGACAGAATGTTGGGGATCATGTCCACAAGATGATTAGGCTGATTGAGCAGTTGGAACATCTTGACTTCAACATGGATTTCCAACTACAGACGGACTTAATCCTTCAGTCCCTTCCTGAGTCTTTTGGGAATTTTATGACAAATTTCCATATGACTCAACAGGAATGCACCTTAGCTGGTTTACTCAACATGCTGGTTATTGCCTAAAAGAATATACCGGGCAATAAAGGAAAAGAGGTAGCTTTGATTGCATCTTCTTTTGCTGGAAAGTCCAATAAGAAGAAGGGCAATAAGAAAAAGAAATTTCAGATTCTTGGTCCTTCCAAGAAAATAGCTAAACAGAAAAGGAAGACTAAAGCTGATGGAGGCAAAGGAAAGTGTTTCCACTGCCAACAGGAAAGTGTTTCCATTGCCAGTAAGAAAGTGTTTTCACTGCCCAGAGTATAGCAATCTAAAAGAATGCAATGCCATGGTGAAAACCAACTCAAGTTCAAAATATATTTGGCACTTAAGGTTATGTCATGTTGCAGAAGATAGGATTGCAAAACTGGAGAAAATGGAGATTCTATCCTCATTGGGCTCTGAGCCTACTCCAACTTGTGAATCTTGCCTTCAGGGCAAAATGACTATATCACCCTTTGTTAGACAAGGGCTAAGAGCTGAAAATATTTTGGAGCTAATACATAGTGATGTATGTGGTCCATTTAAAGAAATGGCTAGAGGGGGCTTTCATTATTTTATTACCGTTACTGATGATAAATCAAGATTTGGGTATTTGTATTTGATGAAATACAAACATGAATCCTTTGAAAAGTTTAAAGAATTTAAATCTGAAGTAGAAAATCAAATAGGAAAGAGTATTAAAGCTCTTCGATCAGATCATGGAGGTGAATATTTGAGTACTGAATTTGATGAATACTTGAGAGAGCATGGCATTGTTTCTCAGCTGACTCCTCCAAGAACGCCACAACTGAATGGTGTATCTGAAAGGAGAAATCGTACCCTATTGGATATGGTACGTGGTATGATGAGCTATACTGATATGCCAATCTTCTTTTGGGGATTTGCATTAGAATCAACTTTTTATATTCTGAATAGGATTCCATCAAAATCAGTTTCTTCCACACCTTATGAGATATGGCATGGAAGAAAACCAAGTCTTAAGCATGTTAAGATTTAGGGTTGTCCAGCTTATATCAAAAAGCTGAACACTGATAAATTGGAGACCAGATCAGAAAAAGGTCAATTTGTTGGATATCCAAAAGATAGTTTTGGATATTATTTTTATTTGCCTACTTCACAAAAGGTTGTGATAAGTAGAGATGCCACATTTCTTGAACAACAGTTTGTTCAAGAAGGAGGCAAAGGAAGGCAAATAGAGTTAGAATTGGAGAATTCTGACCAACCAACAGATCAGATGGATATAGATCCATCTAGTCAACCTATACCCGTTGATGAAACATCTACAGTTGTTCCTCGTAGAACAACTAGGGTATCTCACCCACCAGTGAGATATGGTTTTCTTCATGAAGAAGAACAAGAGTTGTCTACTCATGAAGAAGTAGATCATGGAGATGATCCACTTACCTATGAAGAAGCTATATCAGATATAGACTCTTCAAAATGGATTGATGTTATGAAATCCGAGATTGATTCCATGTATAAGAATCAAGTTTGGGATCTTGTTGACCCACCTGAAGGTATTATACCTATAGGGAACAAATGGGTTTTCAAGAAGAAAATTGGTTCTGATGGAAAAGTAGAGACCTATAAGGCAAGGCTAATAGCGAAAGGGTTTCGCCAAAGGCAAGGAATCAACTATGAGGAGACTTTCTCGCCTGTTGCCATGCTTAAATCAATTAGAATTTTATTAGTAATAGCTGCATACTATGATTATGAGATTTGGCAGATGGATGTCAAAACAGCTTTTCTCAATGGATACATTGAAGAAAACATTTTCATGGAACAACCTAGGGGATTTGAATCCCAAGATGGTTCCAAGGTATTCAAGCTAAAGCGATCCATTTATGGGTTGAAACAAGCTTCGAGGAGTTGGAACATCCGTTTTGATGAAGCCATTAAATCCTTTGGTTTTACCAAAAATGAGGATGAGCCATGTGTATATAAGAAGGTTAGTGACAGTGCTATCAATTTCCTTATCTTATATGTGGATGACATATTGTTGATGGGTAATAACATAGGTATGTTGACAACTATAAAGGTATGGTTGTCAAATACATTCTCCATGAAAGACTTAGGGGAGGCAACCTATATTCTTGGGATTCGCATCTATAGAGATAGAGCGAAAAGAATAATTGGTTTATCCCAAAGTCTATACTTGGAAAAGGTGTTAAAGAGGTTTAACATGCTTGATTCCAAGAGAGGATTGTTACCAGTGAGACATGGTATCCACCTTTCTAAAGAGATATCTCCAAAGACACCTGAAGAAAGAGACAAAATGGCCAGGATTCCATATGCTTCGGCTATTGGAAGTTTAATGTATGCAATATTGTGTACTAGGCCGAATATCGCATATGCTATTAGTTTGACTAGCAGGTATCAATCCAATCCAGGTTTGGAACACTGGATAACTGTCAAGAATTGTTAGTAGTATGCCCTAGAGCATATCATTTAGTATGTATCTTATACATATTTTATTAATAAATGGCATTTCCACTTTTCTGTTTATATAATATATTTATGTGTAATAGAAAAGGTCCATTGATATTTTGTTAGAAATATTATTCTTAAGTTGTTAAGAATATGAGTGATAATATTTCTAGCACAAAGTATCATAAATAGGTTCAAAATCGAGGATACTTCATAATAAGGACATGACTTATCCAGAAAGATTGTATTCATGTTTGTTCCCAAGTTATTTATATGAGATATAAATAAGATGGAATGGTGAGTCTCATGCCATATAACAAACATGATAGGCACTTATAAATGATAAGTAGGCCGAACCAGTGACACTTATGACAAGCACATGGAGTTTACTCTTGTCAATGTATTGTCATAAATCATATCGGTGCATATAATCTTTAGACCTGAGATAGCACAGTTATCTTGTATATAGGTAGTTTGAGTTTGATACTGCTTTCATACTTGTACTGTGTATGGGTATATGGGCATCTGTTGGCTCCTACTAGTTATATATGGAGGTAGGTGTTGATCAAGATGGAATCTGTTCCTCTAAGTAAATAGAGATAAAATCCTATGTTCATTTAATTGTTCTTGATGTTTCAAGTTCTGGCCAGACAGATAGATTTATTCAGAAAGAGTTTACGATGAGAAAATCTTTTTAGTCAAGAACTGGAATTAAAAGAGAAGATAATATTCATAGCAAATGGAGTTTGACATAAACCATGGCTCCAGCTTGAGTTGGGATTTTGTAACAGAGAGATTCTAGTGCATGGTAACATATGATTATAGGTTCATTTAAGGTAAACCTTATTACTAATTGGGTGGCCATGGCATGCTATGCTAGGTGTTAACCATGGTCTATGAGGTTCATAAAATGATTTAGAGAAATCATTTATGGTAAGAAAGAGTTAAGATGATATTAAGAGTTGATATCATGTCTCATTGCCAATTAGTGATGAGCCTAGTAAGTCACACACATACACAAGTTATCACCTATTTAAATATGATTTAATTAATTAATTAAAGAGTTTAATTGATTAATTAAATAGGTTTGGTTTGCAATTAGATTGCAAAGTCCCTAGCATGACTTGAAACCAAATCTAGATTATTGGATGTATAATATAAGTTAAATTTATATTTAAAGTGTTTAAATATGAATTTAATTAATGAGAAATTAATTAATAGAGATTAATTAATTAATTTATATTTGATATAAATTAATTAGAAGAAGAAAATAATTATTTTGGGTTAAGAACTCAAAATTAAGACACCGGGGCATGTTGGTCATTTTGCAGTGTGACACGTGGCACCATGAGATGGTGACACATGGCATAACACATAAGCTTGCCAAATGTTTTTTAATCATGTAAGATGATTAAAATCAAGATTAAATATAGGTTTGACACTTGGCACAATGTGATTGGGTCACTTAAACCTAGAGCTAATCAAAGGATGACATGTGGCAAGGGTTTAATGTGTTAACCTAGCTATTTAAGTGTTGTTATGAGAAAATAAAATACAACCAGCAGCCACACTCCTTTGTCACGCCATTTTGAGGGTTTTTATCTCTTCTTCTTCATCTCTTATCAATTCAAGGAGATTAGCCATCAATCTCTTGAATTAAGAACACTAGGAATTGTTTCTAGTGTCCTGTTTACATCTTTAATCTCTTAAAAGGCAGAACTTGATTTTCTAATTAATAGAAAAAGCTTTAGAAGCTATTCAAGGGCTGCCATAGGTGTTCTTGGTGTGGACAAGCTAGAGGGACAACATCCGGTGTCACGAAGACGAATCTCAAAGCGCAGACGCGATTGCATCAAGAGGTTAGTGTAATCGTTCTTGATCTAATCTAGGGTTCTAAAATTAATCTGATTAATTTTAAAATCTTAAATGGCAAATACAGATCCAAAAACATATTAAAAGAGTTTTAATATGTTGTTTATCATTGAAATCAAATAGATAAAAATAAATCTTGCATGATGCATGTGACCCTAGGTGAAAATTTTTGAATTCAATGGTATAAACTTGTGTTTTTCACGCTTCCGTTCCTTCAAGAATATCCTTAAGTACTTGAGAAAAACTAAGGATTTATTCTTGATTTATGGAGGTGCAGACTTACAATTGGATGGTTATACTGATTCTGACTTCCAATCAGATATCGATGATAGAAAGTCTACCTCTGGATATGTGTTCATTTGTAATGGAGGTGCAGTCAGTTGGAAGAGTTCCAAACAGAGTTCCATTCACACAGGGTGAGTATATTGCTGCATCAGATGCTACAAAGGAAGTTGTTTGGATAAAGAAGTTTGTGACAGAACTTGCAGTAGTTCCTTCCATTGAGTCAGCAGTTCCACTACATTGTGACAACAATGGAGCAGTCATACAGGCTTAGGAACTAAGGTCTCACCCAAAATCCAAACACATAGAAAGGCACTACCACATTATCAGATATATAGTTGGCCAAGGCGATATAGCCATGCAGAAAATAGCATCAGCTAAAAATCCAGCTGATCCATTCACTAAGCCTATGTCACAGACTCAGTTAGATCGACATCTTGAGAAGATAAGTCTAAGATATTGTAATGAATGGCTTTAGTGCTAGTGGGAGATTGTTAGCAGTATGCCCTAGAGCATATCATTTAGTATGTATCTTGTACATTTTTTTATTAATAAAAGGCATTTCTACTTTTCCGTTTACATAATATATTTATGTGTAATAGAAAAGGTCCATTGATATTTTGTTAGAAATATTATTCTTAAGTTGTTAAGAATATGAGTGACAATATTGAATATGAGTGACAATATTTCTAGCACAAAGTATCATAAATAGGTTCACAATCGAGGATACTTCATAATAAGGACATGACTTATCCAGAAAGATTGTATTCATGTTTGTTCCCAAGTTATTTATATGAGATATAAATAAGATGGAATGGTGAGTCTCATGCCATATAACAAACATGATAGGCACTTATGAATGATAAGTAGGCCGAACCAGTGACACTTATGACAAGCACATGGAGTTTACTCTTGTCAATATTTTGTCATAAATCATATCAGTGCATATAATCTTTAGACTTGAGATATACGATTAGTTATCTTGTATATAGGTAGTTTGAGTTTGATACTGCTTTCATACTTGTACTGTGTATGGGTATATGGGCATCTGTTGGCTCCTACTAGTTATATATGGAGGTAAGTGTTGATCAAGATGGAATCTGTTCCTCTAAGTAAATAGAGATAAAATCCTATGTTCATTTAATTGTTCTTGATGTTTCAAGTTCCTGGCAGACAGATAGATTTATTAGAAGAGTTTACGATGAGAAAATCTTTTAATCAAGAATTAGAATTAAAGAACATAATATTCATAGCAAATGGAGTTTGACATAAACCATGACTCAATTTGAGTTGAGATTTTTTAACAGAGAGATTCTAGTGCATGGTAACATATGATTATAGGTTCATTTAAGGTAAACCTTATTACTAATTGGGTGGCCATGGCATGCTATGCTAGGTGTTAACCATGGTCTATGAGGTTCATAAAATGATTTAGAGAAATCATTTATGGTAAGAAAGAGTTCTGATGAAATTAAGAGTTGATATCATGTCTCATTGCCAATTAGTGATGAGCCTAGTAAGTCACACACATACACAAGTTATCACCTATTTAAATATGATTTAATTAATTAATTAAATAGTTTAATTGATTAATTAAATAGGTTTGGAATTAATTAAATTGCAAAGTCTCTAGCATGACTTGAAACCAAATCTAGATTATTAGATGTATAATATAAGTTAAATTTATATTTAAAGTGTTTAAATATGAATTTAATTAATGAGAAATTAATTAATAGAGATTAATTAATTAATTTATATATAAATTAATTTAATTAGAAGAAGAGAAATAATTATCTTGGGTTGAGAACTCAAAATTAAGACACAGGGGCATTTTGGTCATTTTGCAGTGTGACACGTGGCACCATGAGATGGTGACACATGGGATTACACATAAGCTTGCCAAATGTTTTTTAATGATGTAAGATGATTAAAATCAAGATTAAATATAGGTTTGACACTTGGCACAATGTGATTGGGTCACTTAAACCTAGAGCTAATCAAATGGTGACATGTGGCAAGGGTTTAATGTGTTAACCTAGCTATTTAAGTGTTGTTATGAAAAAGAAAAGCAACCAGCAGCCACTCCTCTCCTTTATCACGCCACTTTGAGGCTTTTCATCTATTCTTCTTCATCTCTCATCAATTCAAAGAGATTAGCCTTCAATCTCTTGAATTAAGAACACTAGAAATTGTTTCTAGTGTCACATTTTATCTCTAAGCTCTTAAAAGGCAGAACTTGAATTTCTAATTAATAGAAAAAGCTTTAGAAGCTGTTCAAGGGCTGCCATAGGTGTTCTTGATGTGGACAAGCTAGAGGGACAACATCTGGAGTCCTGAAGACGAATCTCAAAGGCGCAGACACGCTGCAGTGCATCAAGAGGTTAGTGTAATCGTTCTTGATTTAATCTAAGGTTCTAAAATTAATCTGATTAATTTTAAAATCTAAAATGGCAAATACAGATCCAAAAACATATTAAAAGAGTTTTAATATGTTGTTTATCATTGAAATCAAATAGATAAAAATAAATCTTGCATGATGCATGTGACCCTAGGTGAAAATTTTTGAATTCAATGGTATAAACTTGTGTTTTTCACGCTTCCATTCCTTCAGAACACAAATCCAAATTCTGACCATAACCTAGTCAAATTGCCAACCAAACTTAGGTTACCAAATCTGGCAAAACCAGTTTTGCCCAGAATTTTGGATTCTGTCCAATCCGGCCAGTTATGGTGTTTAGGCTATAACTTGAGCTACAAAACTCCAAATGAAGTGATTCAAAAAAGGAAATGTAACTAGACAAAATAAGGAACAACTTTCATGAAGACAATTTTGCCAAATTCCTACTGCATAAATAACCAATGGAACAGTAAATATGAGGATTGAAATCTGAAAATTTCGAATAACTAACACTAAGCTTAGAAATGGTATTGGCAACCAATACCAACAATTTTAGAATGCAAAATGTGGTAAATTGGGAGTATTAGAACCAATGTACCTATTATCCATGCAAAAGTTAACATTTTAGTTGACTAATAAAATAAATAGTAACACCTAAACTTAAATTTCAAGAATTGTACAATTTAAAAGTATAACATGCCCTAGTACACCTAGCAAGATTGGTTTGGACAGGTTGGCATGCCAATAGGGTTCAGTTAGCAGTACTGCACATGGCATTATGCCATTCTGTAATTTTATGGCTTTTAGCCATTCTAATATTGTGTTGATACTTGGCCTTGTGCCTAATGTTATTACAGCTTATTAGCTATTCTGTTGCACACCGGGAGATGCATATATGACCGATGGTGTGACGGTCCGAGATACTAGATATCCAGTGCCAATTTACCCGTTTATCCAGTCCAGTCATCCAGTATAGGTGACTTGGACAATCAAAAATGAAAGTGAATAAATTTAATGAAATTATGATATAACAAGTACAAAATAAATAAGATTACCCATAATGATTGAAAAATTGTTTGCATAAGATATCAGAACATGCACTGCATATTTATTTTCTCTTATTTCTTTTTATTTTATTATTGGCACCACTAAGAATAATTGCTTAGCGCGTTACTTTTTGCCACGCATAGGTTCTAGAGAGACCGACCGAGAGCCCAGTAGACCACAGACCGGGTGAGATCTTCTACAGCTCTGTATAGTGTCCGTGTCACCTCACCGTCATTAGTGCATTGGTAGGACACTAGGTTTTATTTTGGTATTTTGTAATTAACTTTTATTTTCTCATGTATAATTAAGACTTATGTAATGCATTTTGGTATTGATGTAAATAATGGAAATTGTGTTTATGAATGAAAAAGTGAACATTTATTTATGACTTTTATATGAATATCATATGAAATAAATGAATGAGAAATGGAAGTATATTTGAGAAATATTGAGATTTTGTTGATGAAATGGAGTTTGGGATTGATTGAAAATTTTGGAAGTGCTTTTCACAGGTTCCAAAGAACTGTTTTATCCATTTTTAGCTGGCACTCTGCCGGATTTTCTATAAAATTTACAGAACCTCAAATAAATTATAATTTCAATATATGACTTAAATGAAATATATTGTACTTCATAACTATGATAAAAATAAATAAGGAAGGATAAAAATGAATAAAATAAATATGGTGTTCCAATAAACTATGTGGCATATCTTACTCGGCTACACTGTAGACGGATAAGGGGTGTCACACACATAGCATCATATAAGTTTGCCATTTGTCTTCCTATCATGCAAGGTGATCAAAGTCAAGATTAAGTTTAGCTTTGACACTTGGCTTAATGTTATTAAGTCAATTAAAAATAAGATGCAATGTGGTGGTGACATGTGGCAAAGGGTTTAAGTGATTATTTGACCTAATTACGGAAAAGAAAAGAAGAAACAAACAACTCTCTCTTGCCTCTCAAGTGTGGCGTCACATTGCTCTCTTCCTCTCCTCTCAATTTCTCAACAATTCAAAGAGAAATCATCCATTCCCTTTGAATGAAAATTGCTAGGAATTATTTCTAGTGTCCTATACACACATATAACCTCTCTAAAAGCAAAACCCCAAATTATAATTGGTTGGTAAGGCTTGAGAAGCAAAATTGGGGGCTGCCCATTGGTGATCTTGGTGTGGAAAAGCTAGAGGGATGATATTTGAGGTCTTACGTGCTTCCTAAATATGCCAATTGCATCCATAGTGCATCAAAGAGGTTAGTGCTCAAACTCCTCTTTCAAACTAGGGTTTAATTGAATTAATTTGTTAATTCACAAACTTAAATGGTAAATGAAGATCCTAATACATATTAAAAGTGTTTTAATATGCAATTGAGCATTGAAATTAATTAGGCACATAAGAGATATGACATGATGCATGAAACCCTAGAAGAAAATTTTAAAATTCAATGCTCCAATACACCAATTACCATGCTTTTGCTCCTACAATAACAAGATGGGATCTTGTGATGACATGTGGCAAGGGAGTTAGGGTTTAACCTAAGTATAAAAAGATAAGTTAAAAAGAAAAATCAGCCACCTCTCTCTTTTCTCTTATGTTGGACTGCAAAATTCTCTCTTCCTCTCCTCTTCAATTTCTCAATTAATTCAAGGGAAAAACTATGATTTCCTCTTGAATTAGAATTATTAAAAAGTGTTTCTAATACCCAATACATTCATACAACCTTCACAAAGCATAAAGCCCATCTCAAAATTGGTTGACAACGCTTGAGAAGCCAATCTAGGGGCTGTCATTGCATCTTTGGTGTGCGCTTGTAGTGGACAAACTAGAGGGACAATATTTGGGGTCCTAAAAACATCCTAAGAGGCTTCAATTGTGCATCAAGAGGTTAGTACCTAAAAATCCCTCTTTTAGTTAGGGTTTAATTGAATTAAATGTTAATTCACAATCTTTAATGGCAAATGAAATTTTAATGTGTGCTAAAATGTGTTTTGGTATGCAATTAGGCATTGAAAATTGATTAGAATCATAAGATACTTGGTATGGTGCATGTAACCTTAGAAATAATTTTTCAAATTCAAGGTTCTAATGCCTTTTATTCACGCTTTCACTCCTTCACAATCAAATATCCTTTGAAAAAAATAATGAATACGTCCCGGTTATTACTCAGGTGGTAACTCTTGTCTATCTATACCTTTGTAGCATAAACCTTATTATCGTAGTATTATTATGGGAAAATAGTACTTTCTATTGAACTCTTTTCTATTAAGATTTTATAAATTACATGTCTAGGAAATGTTGTCTGATTAAGGAGGTGGTACTTAAGTGAGACCGATGTTACTCCACCATTTTTTCTAGGCATTACTTGGTGCACTTTATATAATCCCAGTAGATGATCTTTTGCCTCACGCCATATGACTTGACAGATTAAATGCAAATTAGTATGAAAATAAATTAATCAAATCATTTTTATAGTAAAAAAAGGTCAAATTTTTGTGGTGAATTTTTTTTTGACAAATATTGCCAATAAAAAATATTTTCATTGTTATAATTTTTAGTGAGGAAAATAGTTTGCGCTACTAAAAGTTATTTTTGTGGCAAAATTTAGTTTGCTACTAAAAGTTATATTTTTTTGTGGCGAAAATTCAATTTGCCACTAAAAGTTGATTTTTTTGTGGCGAAAATGTATTTCTCCATTAAAACTTATTTTTTGCAATGAGACTCTATTGCAACACAAAACCCTTATGCGATGCACTTTTTGTAGCAAACTAATGGAGATTTTAATTTTCACCATTAAAATCCCCCCACCCCCCCCAACAAAAGGCATTTTTGTTGTAATGATAACAGAGTTTGCATTAAAGGTTTCACCTACAATGATCATTGCAATGACTATTACAGTATTTTGACAAAGGTAGTGTAATAAGAGTAACCTTCATTATCAATAAAGAGAACTATGTTGTTCAAGTGTGAATGGTTTGATATGACTCCGAATGTCGGTATTAAGTTCATAAATAGTATAACTTAATGGACATCAATTACCAGTGAAGATTAAATAAATAGGAGCCATTCATCTTTGCTTTGCAAACTGAACAAATAGTTTACATCTCTATCCTAGCTTGAGATAAAACAAAGCTGACTGATATGCAATATGCAAAGTGAAGCCTAGGTCTGTGATCTTTATGCCTCAGTCAAATGAGATGACCCAAACGCCTGACCAAGCATTCTAAGAAGACGAATCACAATTGCTTCAAATTGATAAATGCACCAAAACAACAAATTAGACTTATAAATTATCCATATGGTGAACCAATAGATCTTGGAGCAGTTGAACAAGATGAATTACTTCAACAGAAAGCAAAGATGAAGATGAAGAGCAAGAATATGATGATGATGTGATAGTGAATAAATTATAATTTAATGTATAGTAAATTGTTGATGTACTTCTTACATGAAATATGCTACATTTTAACATGTAAATATTGCGTTCTTTGTATTTGAAAGACTTCAAATGCAATTGTCAATATGTTTATGTATCAACAACTTATTTAGCATTTTTTTACATGTGCAAATCTTGAAGAACTATTTGTGACATTTGACATTTGTGCATATCTCCTTCACCTTGCTCTCTTATCTCCTTCATTTAGCCTTAATGCCCTTCTCTCTTCTGTTTCATCATCCCTCTGTGTCATCGCTCCACCCATCACCCATCCTCCTTCCCCTTTTATGACTCTGTCCCTCTCACATAACAGCTTCATGGATGACCTAGCCAACCCTATCGCCTTTATTTACTCACACTCACATAGAAGCAGAGAGCCTTCCTTCATTTGCTTTTGCGATTCTTCAGTTCTTCCAATTCTTGGGTTATTTCAGTTTGCTTTTACATTTTGGTTGGTGTTGTTGAAATTTGTTGACATTTTTTGTGATTTTATTATTTTTAACTATGGGATAGATTTTACTGTTTTGATTTTATTGTTGTAATTTTATATTTGTTATGGGATTGATTTTGTTAAGAAATTTTGCTAATTTTTTGAAATTTGTTGGGATTGGGATTTTGATTTAGGCAAACGAGGTGTTGGGTGGCTGGGTAAAGGCATAGGGAATGATAGCATTATGGTTTGCATGAGCATTGTGCTTTATGGCAAACCGAATCAATCGTTTCATTTGGTTCTTTTATAATTTTAGTTTAATTCAATTTTCATTTTATAGGCTTTCAATTTTTTATTTTTACAATTTGATTTGATCTAAAATCAAACCAACTGATTACACACCTTACCAATGATAATAAAGTTGATAGTTTAAATTAAGGTTCAACATGATAGACAATAATTAAGTAACTAAGAACTATAAACTGATTAACTTTAAGATTCAAGTCTAATTACTCACCTAATGCTGATAGTTTTGCCCATAGGTATTCCATAAGATGAAGGTAGAGATAATAGATCATGGTTGTAAAGTTACTCCTTCTAAAGAAAAGTGCTAAACCTACTAAGCATGAAGACTTTCTCCATTGGGAAAAACTAGATCATGTGCATGAGCACAATTATGCCTCATATTAGATGTTTTTCATGTTGCTTTTACATACATGATTAATTTTTTATGAGCCAATTGGAAAAAAATTCCAAACATTTAGGTCAAATCATAATTATATCCAAAATTTATAATTTTGTATGAAATATCCAAACCTTTAAGATTTGTTACAATTATAACCAAAGGGGTAAACTTGGATATGAAAAGTCAACAGTAAATCACAATATAGCACCTGAAGTTTTATTTGATTAACAAATAAAACTTTTGAATATAATTGTGACTTAATGTAAACGTTTAGCATTTTTAGTCTATTGATTAAACTTTATATTTAAAAATAAAATATATTTTATATTTATTTTTAAATGAAATTTTATACTAAAAAAATATTTTTATTAATTGAAATTAACGTGATTATCTTTTGAATCAAGTCAAACAATTTTATGCATCTAAATATAAAATGTAAAAATAAATTCATAGCGTTTTACATAGCTATTTTGGAAAGAATATATAATTGAAAAGAATGTATTCTACTTGAATTGTAACATCCATTAAATAAAATGTATATTTTATACATAGTTTACTCTAATTAACATGTTTATTTTATTTTATGAATGCTATAATTCATAATAAATCGGGTTTAAACATAAATTTTTTTCACTCATATTTTACTAAATTTTTGAAAATCCATAAATGAGTTTGAATTTTAATTGAAGAGAAATGAAATTGTGATTTTTGGATATAATCATAATTTTTGGCATTTTTTTTTGTCCAATTGACCTTTTTTCATGTATTATGTATAATAGAAAGTACTCTTTAAGATTTAGATAAGGGAATGCCTAATTCTCTCTTAAATAAATTGGTATAGGATTATAACTTGGTTTGACACTTGATGATAATGATTAATTAATTTAAAGAATTTTTTTTAAAAATCTCATTAAACTGTGGAACTAGTAATTAAGGAAATGCTTGATCTGAATATGTGTGCATATAGGGTATAATTAGTGATATTGAGTTAAGTACTATTCACAAGTGGATTAAGCCTACTTTACAGGGAAAACTATGTTAGATGTTTGTTAGAATCCTACACCAATGATTTGAGAAATTAAAGATATTAAAACTTAAAATGAGTCTTAAATAGGAGCATAATTATTGAAACGTGATTAATTATGCGTTAAATGAAATGAACAGTGATGTAGGAAGTCATTCACTACCAAAAAATAAATAAATAAAATTAGCAACTGACCAAATCGGTAACTAATCCATTAAAATCGATTTAGCAATCGATTTAGTTGGTTGCAATGAGACTAGTTACAAATAGCAATCGATAATTAAATCAATTGCTAGATTAATTAAATTTTAAAAAATAAAACTTTTAGTTAAACACTATCGGTTGCTACTAGCAACTGATTTAGCAATCGAAATATAATCGATTGTAAAAAATTTAATATATTTAATTTTATAATTTTACAATGATTTTGTAAATTAGTTATTATTTTCAATTAATTTAGCAACTAAAAAGTCGATTTTTAAATTATAAAAAATTAAATTTTCAAATAACAAATAAATAATTCTAGTAAATAATTTTTAAAAAAAATACTAAAATAATAAATTATTTATGAAAAATTAATATAAAAATATTATAGAAAAATTATTAATAATAACTATTAATAAAAATACTAACAAAAAATTATATATAAAAACATATTTATAAGACAAATTGCTAAAAAAAATTACTAAAAATGAATACTACAAATAATTTATTAATAAAAAATGTGTACAAAAATTTTTATTTTATACTAAAGATAAATAAATTAAATAAAAAAGAAAAGAAAGAAAAGGATGAAGAAAATAGATAAGAAAAAAAAGATGATAAAGAAGAAAAAAGATGAGAAAAAAATGATAAAGAAGAAAATAAATGAGAAAAATGATTAAAAAATATATTAGAAAGGAAAAAATAATGAATAAAATAGATGAGAATAAAATAGATGATGAAGAAAATGAGAGAAAAGAAAAGAAAGAGAAGAAAAAAAAAAAGAGTAGTGTGGAAAGAAAATAAGTAATGTTTATATAAGAGAATTAACAACCGATTTTAGCAACCGATTATCGGTTGCTAATTTCTTTTAAAAATTGATTGCGAATCAGCCGTAAAACCGGTTGCTAACAATAACTTGCAACTGATTCATAATCGATTACAAAATCTGTTGCTAAGCAATCAATTTTAACTCGTTATAAATATTAGTTGCCATTAGCAATTGACTTGAAAATTAGTTGCAAATTAAAAGAGAATAAAAAAAAAATTGGGCGGGAATTTTTTACGGGAAATTATGATTTCTGATCGGTTGCTGACAACAACATAGTACATTCATTACAAAAATCAATTATCGTTAACAATCGATTCGCAAATAAGTTGCAAATAAAAAAAAAAATTGGACGGGAATGTTTAGGGAGAAAATTTAGTAACCAATTTGTAATTGGTTACAAAAATCAATTGTTATTAGCAACTAACAAGGAATCGGTTGCAAATTTGGATCCTTTTACAAAAAGACTCAAAATTTAACAATCAATTCGCAAATCGGTTGCTAATAGTAATCGATTTTTACAAGCAATTACAAATTAATTACTAATTTTTGAAGCCAATTAAAATAATTATTTAATTTAGCAAATGATCCCTAAAAAGATTACTGTTACTAACCGATTTCTTAATGAGTTACTAATAGCAACCAATTTTTAAACTCAATTACTAATTATATATCTAAGATTTTTTTTAATATCGATTAGCAATTAATTTAGCAACTAATTATAAATTGGTTCCTAATAGTAATCGATACTTGAATCGGTTATTATGTAACACTCTAACCGTAGGTAGTCCGTACGTTCTATTGTTCCAATGACTAACGTTTATTCGGACAGCCAGAATATTTGGAACTACACTTAAACTATGGTGAGGAGACATAAATTGATGAAATAAAGACTAAGAAAAATTAAGGGAAAATAAAAGAAATGAAATGTAACTAGATTAAAGGAGCCAAAACCACAGCGATGGGTAACCGTACCGGGAAATCACTGTATAGACAGTTGATAACCCCAGACCTACGAGGAACCCTAGAAAATAATTTTCGGGACTTAATTAAAGGCTTACTGAGGTATAAATGACATTGAAAATGTCAAAGAAAATTTAGTTAATTGGTACAGGTGAAAATAAAAATGAAATAGACAGTATAAAATCAAAGGAACCGTTGGGTCAGAAACTTACTCGGTATTACCAAAAAAAGTTTGACTGTAATCCGAAGAGGGGCATTTTGGTTATTTGGCAGTTAGAGTCGACTTTTGACCTAAATGTCCATTAAAATGAGTGATATTTAAATTTTGAAAATCCCATGAAAACATGAAACTATATGTAATGTAATTAAAGGAAACATAAGGGGGAAATTATTAGAATTATTAAAACTCTAAGTATAGAAATTAATAAACAAATCTTAAGTGGAGTATAAATAGCATAAGGACAAAACTGATCCACTAACTTCATCTTCTTCAATTTGCTTTCAAATGGCCGAAACCTTATTCCCATTCTTCCTCCATGAATTTCCTCTTCCAAGCTTCAAATACCTCCCATTTTCAACATAAAACTCAAAGTTCACTTCACTAAAACTCATCCCCACACCTTGGAAAGTTTATAAGCAGCCAAGAAAATAAGAAATCTTGAAGTTTTTACAAGGTTGAGAAGCTGCCATTAAATTAGTGCATGCTTTCTTCTCCTTTCTTTGTTAAGTCTTGAATTGAGGTTGAAATAAGTGAGTATAACATGAAATTGAAAGCCAATGGTAAGAAATTTTAGAACCCTCATTTCGGAAGCTTTGAAAATATGGGAGTTTAAATGTTTTCATGCATGTAAATGGTGTTTAGTGATGTTAATGGATGTGTAGATTAGGTTATATGTGTGAGAAATTTGATTGCATGTGTATATTGTGAGTGACAAATTAGAGTTAGGGTTTTAACCTAACTATTGGAGACTTTGTGTTGTTGCTAGAATTTGATTGTGCTGAGATGAATTGATGATGTTAGAAGTGCCATGAATGTCAATTTGTAGTTTGGGAGTTAGAGGAAATGAAATTTGGAAGTGTATATTTTCCATGCAAGTTGAGACTTTGAAAAATCAGTGTATATTTTGAGCTACAACTGAAATTGCATTGCTCCAATTGGTATGAGGCCAATTGAAAATGAAAGTAGACCTAAAATGCTTCATTTTTCATGAAGAGACCATGCCCAAATTCTGTCCATAACTTGACCAAATTATTGTCCCAATCTGGATGACCAAATAGCGAACCTAGAAAAATGACCATTTGGCTATAACTCCATCTAGACAGGTCCAAATGACCTAAATTTTATACCATTGGAAAGCTTAGATATAGGACTACAACTTTCATGAAGACCATAGAGCTCAGAAATGCCTTAAATCAAACCAAAATGTTGGCCCAAGTTAGGTCACAAAACTTTCCAGAACCATATTGCCCTGAAATTGCTAAACATAGGCTTGCTTGACCAGTTTTGGCAAAGAGGCCGTAACTTGGTCTATAGAAATCCAAATGCAATGAAATTAGTGGCAAAATTTCCATAAGACATCAATCTACAATATTAGTATTTTGACCAAAACCCAGAAATCAAAGAAACTAGGTTAATTGGCTAGGTTACGTTAGTATGCAAATTCTAGAAATTGCCTAAGTGACCACTTGACCCTAGAATGGTCTTTTAGTCATATCTCCCACTAGGAAACTCTAATTGGGATGAGCCACATTGTTCTAGAAACCTAAGAACTAGGACTCCAACCTTGTTTTAGACACTTTCCTCAAATTATAAATGTAAGAATCCCAAAAGTTGAGTCAAAGCCATTAACCTGAACTGGGATCTTGTTAGCACAGGGTACTTGGGTCCAGGCCAGTGATTTGGCTATAAGTAATTTTAAAAAACTTGAAAAATTGCAATCCAAAATTTTGAGTGACCATATGACATAAGGAAACAAATTATATGGAGAATACTAAGCCTAAAAGTGACAGTAACATGTCCAATTAAATTGGTAAAGTGTAACTCCAAAATCTGCCTAGTTAAAGAGCCAAAATTAGGAAATGAACCAGTTATGGTTAATTGACCATAACTTGAGCTCCAGAAATCCAAATGACATGATTCAAAAAGGGAAAATAAAGATAAGACATAGAGGAACAACTTTCATGAAGGAAGTATGGCCAAATAGTGGCCACAAATTGATCAAATTGATAGATAAAATTAAGACATTAAAACTGAACCTAAAGAAAGGGTCACAAGAAAAATTATTTTATGGTAGTGTTTTAACCCTAATATGTTGCTAAACATTGAATTACATGAAATAGGTATGTGGGGCTCACTTTCCCGCTACAAAGTGATATGACATTTCTAAAAAGTAATTGATAATGTTTAATTGCCCAAAGTAAACCTAGGCTTATGTATATAGTTTGGATCGATTGGTATACCAATTAGGGACTACAGATAGTAGTACTGCCTACATGAATAATCATTAATTGATAAAATATGTCTGATATGATTATTTTACAGGCTATATGCCTACCCGTTGGCCATTGAGCCTAATTTCATTTCTGGCTTTGAAAGCACCTTTCGGCCTTGTGCACGACATGTGATTGTATCTGAGGTAGACATATGGTTGTCTAACCAGCATACTCCCATGTATCTAGCCTTTATAGTCTATTATAGGTTACTTAGGCACTTATATGATTTTAAAGAGACTAAAAATGAAATAAATGTACAGATAAGATCCTGATAAATAAATTGATCCCAAAGTTAAATAAATATGTAAAGACTTAGAATTTATGAAATTAGCCTAGAATTATTATTTTAATTATTCAATTATTTTTCTTTTAAAGTTATGCACCACTAAGCAATTCGCTTAGCGTGTTGGTTTTCCATCGCGTAGGTACTAGAGACTAGACACAGCCACAGTAGCAGCCATAGCAGTAGTGCCCTGACAGAGATTTGATCAGATCTGATAGTGTCTGCTAGTCACCTCAGCAATATTTATTTTAGTAGGGCCCATATTATTAGATTTTGCATTTTGTTTATTGCGCAAAAGTAAATGATGTAAATCTTTTTGAGATATGTAATTCAATTTTGATATTGTAAATAAATTGTAAATTATTGTAGATGAATGAAATGAAGAATATTTATATGAAATGGATATGAGCAAATTATATGAGTACATGATGACATGATATGATGTATGGAAATATGAAATAGATATGAAATTGTTTTGAACAGGTAAACATTGGAACCCACCAAATACTAATAAAACAGAGTAGGCTCTGCCAGAGTATCTATATAAATAAATTGTGATAAAAAAAAAAATTTACCACATGTTTTCTATGAAATTTAAAATTAACAATGGACAGGATAAGATAAGATAGGGTGCTTCGACACCAAATGCGACACGCTTTACTTGGCTACACTATAGACGGATAAGGGACGTCACATATTAAATTTTTAAAAATTAACTATTTTACTATAAAAAAAAAGCTGGAATCATAAATCAGTTATAAAATCGATTGCTAATAGCAACCGATTGCAGTTGGTTACAAAAATTAGTTGCAAAACTTCTTTTTTTTTGTGATGGTTATGATACACTTGTATTATATAAATGTTTTTAAGCATATTTATATAGTATTTCGTAGTATTTAGATAGATAATTTCATGCATAATCTCTAAATTCATTAAAATTTGCAAAATTCATCACCCTATACTGAATTCTATGTTTTCTGCATGTTTCCAGGTGTTTTGAAGAAGTTCCAAGGCATAGAAATAAAGAAGGAGGCTTGGAAAGACTCAAGGAAAGAAGATTGTTACTAATACAAAGTACACAAGTCGTGTAACCACAACCACAGACCCGTGTAACCACAACCACAGACCCGTGTAACCTTCTGCTAAGAGAAAACCAAAGAAGTCAGAGAAGAAACACAGTACACGGTTCGTGTAACACGACCCGTGTGACCTCCCGAGACCCGTGTAAGATTCTGCCTGGCAAAGCTCAAAGAGTTCCTGGAAGAGCAAGAGTGCACAGGCCATGTAATCAGGCCCGTGTAACTACCTGAGGCCCGTGTAAACTCCTGCCCCAACACAAGATGCAACCATTCAAGCTCCAGTAAGAAACACGGCCCTGGGTCATGTAGTGACACACGGGCTGCGTATCAGCCAATAACCAGTTTCCTTATTAGGGTTCTAACTCCAGTTTTTGGAGAGAGAAAAGACTCCTAATGCCTTAGGGACTCTAAAAACCTAACCCTAGATCATTCAATATAAATAGGAGCAGCAAAAAACATAAAGGGGGGATTCCTTTCATCTTTTCACATGCACATTCTTCACAGCCGTCTTGAAGAAGAGAGCATCAGCACAAAAGGGAAATCCTCAGCCAAAGTTGTAAAACCCTCACTTTAGGTAGTCCGTACATTTTACTGTTCTGGTAACTAATGTCTGTCCAGACAGCCAGAATGTCTGGAACTATATTTAAACTAAAATGAGGAGTCATCAATAACCCAAATATTGAGAAGAAAAATTAAGGAAAAATTTAAGCAATGAAATGCACTAAGTTTAAATAAGCCGTAGCTCCAGCGATGGGTAACCCTAACGAAAAGCAGCTGTGAAGACAGTTGCTTACCCTAGACCCATCAAAAAACCCTGTGAAATAATTTTTGGGACTCAGGTGAAGAGTTATTAAGTCTTAGATGATAATAGAATGCCAAGAAAATTTTTAAAAATCGATACAGACAATTTTAACTCGGTATGCAAAATGAAGGGTATTTTGATCATTTCACCTTCAGAGCTGATTTTTGACCAACTTATGTAACATCCTCACTTTAGCTAGTCCATACAGTCTACTGTTCCGGCGACCAATGTCGGTCTGGACAGCTAGAATGTTTGAAATTATAAATAGACTAGAGTGAGGAGTTGTAAATAAACCAAATAATGCTCAAAAAAATCAAGAAAATTTTTAGGAATGTAATGCACTAAGGTTAAATGAGCCGTAACCCCAGTGATGAGTAACCCGAAGGGGAAGTGACGGTGAAGGCTGTTAATAACCCTAAACCCCGGAAAAAATTCATAAAATAAATTTTGGGACTCCAGAGAAGAGTCATTGAGGATTCTATGACATTAGAATGCCAAGAAAAGGCTTAGAAAAATTTTTCAATTGGTACACATAATTTTAGCTCGTTAAGCCAAACGGAGGGCATTTTGGCCATTTCATCTTCAGAGATGATTTTTGACCAACTTGTCCATTTATGTAAGTGAATTTTATGACATAAAATATGAACAAATATTGATGAAAAATTTATTAAAAATGAATAGAAAGAAGAATAAAAAAAAGAAATAAATGGATTTATTGCATAAGAATGATGTCATTAAAAGGGCTCCACCAATCAAATTATAACAAGCATTATGAAATCAATTTAAAAAGAGTTAAATGGGGTAAAAATCAAAAGAAACATCTACCATCTTCTCTCTTCCTTCTTCAGCCAAATTCCTCTCTCTCTCTCTTATCTCCATTGATGACTTTCCTTCTTTCTAAATTTTCTTTATAAACACCCCCCCTAAAATCACTTGCTCCTTTCACTAAAACTCCTCCTTCCAACTAGAGCAACCTTGAGGCTAGGTTAGCGTCAATTAATCCTTTAAACTTGTATATGCATCATTAGGAGTATGAATTGATCCATTGATTGTATGTGTTTAAAAAATTGAAATGGTAGAGCTAGGGTTTGGACCCAAAATTAAGATGTTGATCATGTAATGGTGAAAGTAAGTTTTAATGGCCAATTAGTGACCATTTGGTTATGTGTGAATGAGAAATGAAGTGGTTTGTGTAGTGGGAATTGAAGTTAGTGTTGCTGCCCTTGGTGACCTGTAGGACTGGGCATGAGTCCAACAGGTTTGGGCAGCAATAACTAGAGTTGTAGAGGATCAATTGGTGCAAGGCTAATTGGATATGAAACTAGACACATAATGGCACAACTGTGGTGAAGAAACCATGCCCAAAAAACCAAATCAAGTTGACCTAAAGATTGCCTTAATCCGGGTGACCTGCATTCTGCTTGGCCAAAATGACCAAATTAATAGTATTTATTCATTTGGTAATAACTCAGTGTAGAAAGGTCCAATTGACCTAAAATTTTACCAACAAATAGCTGAGACATATACCTACAACTTTTACGAAGAAACCTAACCCAAATTTTGACCATAACATGTTCAAAAGGTGACCTGCAGTCACTGTACAAAACACTGTAGATTTGGTCAGTCCAGAAAATCTGGGAAGTTGGCAATCACCAGTTATGGTATTTAGGCCATAACTTGAGCTACAAAACTCCAAATGTAGTGATTCAAAAAAAGAAATATAACTAGACATAATAAGGAACAACTTTTATGTTAACAACTTTGCCAAATTCCCACTACAAAAATGGTTAATGGAACAGTAAATATAAGGCTTGAAATATGAAAATTTTGAACAACTAACATTAAGCTTAGAAATGGTATTGGCAACTAATACCAATAATTTTAGAATACAAAATGTGGTATGTTGGGAATATTAAAACTAATGTACCAATTGTCCATGCAAAAGTCAACATTTTTGTTGACTAATGAAATGAATAGTAACACCTAAACTTGAATTTCAAGAATTGTATAATTTAATAGTATAACATGCCCTAGTACACCTAACAAGATTGGTTTGGATAGGTTGGAATGCTAATAGGGTTCTGTTAGTTGTACTACATATGGCTTCATGCCATTCTGTGTTTTATGGCCTCACGTGCCATTCTGTGATAAAATAGCATTTGGCTATGTTAATTGAGTTATTATACATGAATTTTATCCCTGATGATTATTACAGCTTATTAGCTATTCTGTTGCACACCGAGAGACACAATGTGACCGATGGTGTGATGGTCCGAGGTACTTAGTACCCAGTGCCAGTTTACCCATTTATCCATTCCAGTCGACCAGTAGGGGTTACTCGGGCAAGGATAATGAATCTTACGAAATTTTAATCGAATAATACTGCAATAAATGCCAGAAATTAAGTCTACCTAAAATGTAAACATACATTCTACATATTTATGTTATTTTAGTTACTTTATTTTAGATTGTCACCACTAAGCAGAATTGCTTAGCGCGTCGCTTTTGCCACGCGCAGGCACTGGAGACATAGCTGGGGAGTCCAGCAGACCTCATACTGGGTGAGCTTTCAAATCTGCACACAAAGTCCAGAGTCACCTCACATTTGCAGTGCATTGGTAGGACATTAGGCTATTTTTGGTCTTTTGTATTTGTAAAATTTTGTTATGTATATTTTAAACTCATGTAATTATGCTTTTGATGTAATTATTTATGAACCATGTTCAGTAATAATTTGAGTTTTTCTTATGGAGTTGAGTATGATATGAATGAATTGAATTTTTAAAATATTGATGTCATTTGAGAAATTGTGGAAAGATGTTGGTGGTTGACTGAGATTGAAATTATGATTATATTGGAAGTGTTTTTAACAGATTCAGAAAAACTGTTTTTCCAATTTACAGTCGGCACTCTGCCGAATTTTCTATAAAATTTGCAAAAAATTCAGATTAATCAAAATTATAAATAAATGAATTAAAAAGGGTAAATTGTAATCAAAATATGATTTGGTGCTCCAGCACACTGTGTGCCATATCTTGCTTGGCTACACTGTAGATAGGTAAGGGGTGTCACAACTTATCTATTCAAGTAAGTGAGATTTATGACATAAACTGTGAATAAATATTGATTAAAAATTTAATAAAAATGAGTAAAAGAAAGAAGAAAGAAAAACCAAACAAAAAGAAATTTAAATTCAATTATGACATAAGCATTTAGTCACCATGATGTAATTAAAATTTTATCCACTACTCATATTTAGCCAAGCTTAATTATAAAAGTCAAAAGAAAATAAGTTAAATTAAAAACCATCATCTTCTTCCTTATTCCCAAGTTGGCTAAACCATTAATTTTGAGGGAACCACCATTGTTGTTCACACAAGCTTCATTTCCCACTCAACTTCACCATAAAACCTCTTGCTTCCTTCATTAAAACTCATCCTTGTACCTTGAACAAGCACTAGGAAGCAAAAAGAAGTGGGAAAAGGGAAGTTTAGCAAGCTTGGGATTAGTTCACTTGAAGGTTAGTGCCAATTCCTTTCTCTCTCTCTTTATATTCCTTATTAGGATACTAAATTGAATTAGAAATTGTTGAAATTTAAATAAAATATACATGTTTGGACCTTTCTTTATTTTTGGTAGCCATGGTAAAGAGAACAATTAGGGTGTGTAATTCAATTTAAACTTGAATTCTAGTTTGGTTATGAGCATATATATAAAGTATAGTGTGAATTGCATGTATTATGTGAAATTGGGAATTTATGGTTAGGGTTTTGAACCCAAAAGTTAGAGGTTTGTGGAATTGACAATGAATTGGTTTTCTAATGGTCAATTAGTGACTATTTGGTATGGTTTGACCCAAATTTGGAATGAATTGTGGCATTAAATGGTGAAATAGTTAAGCTGCCCTATGTGCCAGAAATTCTGGACTTGAGTCCAGTGTGTTTGGGTAGCAATAAGTTGACTTGTGTAGCTTCAATTGGTGTAAGGCCAATTGGAGGTGAAACTGGGGACATAATACCATGTTTTTTATGAAGAGACCCTACCCAAAACTCCAAGTTAAAGTGACCAAAAATTTGCCTAAATCCGGATAACTAAAAATCTGGACCTGGAAAATAACCAAATGAACAATATTTTTGTTCAAATGGCCATAACTTTGTGTGAGAGGTCCAAATAACCTAATTCTTGAACTCATGGAAAGCTTAGACATAGTAGAACAACTTTCATGAAGAATAAAAACCTAAATTCTAACCCTAACCAATTCAAATTGCTAACTAAAATTAGGTCATCAAAACTGCTAGAACCAAATTTGCCCAGGAAATCTGGGAATAGACCAATCCGGCCAGTTATGGTAAAAATGCTATAACTTGAGCTACAAAACTCTAAATGGAGTGATTTAAAAAGGAAATTAAATTAGATACATTAAGGAACAACTTTGATGAAGAAAGTTTAGCCAAATTCCCACTGTAAATTGGTCTAATGGAATAGTAAACATAAGTGACCAAATTTGAAAATTTGAAATAACTTCCAATAAGCCTTAAATTGAAATTGGCAACTAATGCCAACAAATGTAAAATCCAAAATATGGTATTATAGTGTAATTAGAACTTGCATACCAATTATTATTGAAAAAGTAAACATTTTTGCATGAATAGTAATGTGAATAGTAACCACTACAACTTCGAATGCAAAGAACCAAATACTTAACTTTGTCAACATATCCTATCATGCCTAGAATGATTGGTTTCGATAGTTTGGCATGCCAATATGGTTTCGATTGCAGTACTGCCCATGGCTTCATGCCATTCCATGATTAATGGCTTTTAATGCTATTTTGTGATATTATGGCTTTTGGCCATTTTGTTATAATTGACATATTCGGCTTTATGCCCGATTGCTATTATGGCTTATAAGTCGTTCTATTGCACACCTGGCAGACACTATGTGACCGGTGGTATGACTGCTCGAGGTACTTGATACCCAGTGCCAGTTTACCTATTTATCTAGTCTAGTCAACTGGTATAGGTTACTTGGGCAATCAAAATAAGACTTAAAAATTTATAACCAAGTAATGAGCATAAAAAGCACTAAATTAAGAATATTACGAATAATTACCAAAAATCTTGTATGAATGAAATAACAGCAAAACTTTTGCATATTTATTTATTTATTTTATTTTAATTTTATATTGACACTACTAAGCTATATTGCTTAGTTCGTCGCTTTTGGCCACGCGTAGGTTTTGAAGATACAGAGCGAGAACCCAGCAGACCATAAACTGGGGATCAGAATCCAGATCTACATTATGTCCAATGTCACTACATCTGCAATGCATTTTGGTAGGACCCACTAGGCCTATCAGTGATTTTGTATTTTGTAGTTAGACTTTTAGTTTGCCATGTAAATTATAAACTCATGTAATTATTTGTAAATTATGTAATTAATGAGATTTCCATCTTTTAGTTATGAAATTCTAATATGAATATATTTGTGTATGAAATTATGAGTTGCAATATTGAGATGGAATATTGGACTTGAATATGAGAAAGAATTTATATTATTGAAATTATATTATTGAGATTTTTAACAGTTGAAAATCATCAAAATTATGCATAAATTAGGGGAAGCTCTGTCAGTTTCTCTGTCTGATAAATTGACCTTAAAGTAATAAATTAAATTGTAAATACAAAGAAAAAGAAATAACATAAGTTAAGGCACTCCAGCACCGTATGTGACATGCCTCACTCGGCTACATTGTAGACGGGTAAGGGGTATCACATTTAGTGGTATCAAAGCACGGTTTAGGTGTTTCTGGGTTTAGATAAAGTACATACCATGCATTGCATTTGTGAGAGTTGAGGTGACACTAATACAGATCTGTTTGTTTTTGGTTATTTTGGTTACGATACAGATCTGACATAGCAGAAAGCCGTTGAGGAAGAGGTGAAAAGTCATGCTCCACCCATGGCTAAAGCTAGAAGCAGGGGAGAACCTGCTCCACCAGTGTAAGAGGTACTTGTTCAGCCTCAGCAGGCCTTGTTTCAGCAAATGACTGAATTCTTCAGGCAGATGACTGCGGCTATACCACAACCACAGCCACAACCTCCACCACCACCACAAAAGTCCCATTTGGAGAAGTTAAGAAAATATGGGGATGTGGATTTCTTGAGTAAGAAAGAAGATGACCCCATGGCAACTAAAAATTGGTTAGAAAGAACGGAAAGGGTATTGAAATAACTCCATTGCACCCCAGAGCACAACCTAGAGGGTGTTGTGCCCCTGCTTCAGGATTATGTCTATCAGTGGTGGGACACAATATGTAGGGAGGTGCAACCAGATCAGATCACATGGGAATTCTTCCTTGTGGAGTTTAGAAAGAAGTATGTCAGCAATGTGTATCTAGAAGAAAGAAGAAGGGAATTCATTAGTCTAAGGTAGAGACAGCTGTCAGTATCAGAATATGAAAGAGAATTTATCAGATTGAGCTGATATGGAAGAGAGATAGTTCCCACAGAAGCTCAGAGGTGCAGAAGGTTCGAAGAGGGGTTGAATGATAACATTAAATTGCTTATTACGACTTTGAGAATCACTGATTTTGCTCAATTGGTTGAAGGAGCCCTGAAAGTGGAAAGGGTTAGAATTAATGAGCAGAGTAGAAGGGGTAGACAACAGAAGAGAGGTCCGGGTCAGACCAGTTCTTCCTCTGCACCTGGTAAAAAGTTCAAAGGTCCTCAATCTCAGGGCCAGAGTCAGACATAAGGTCAGGGCCAGTCCCAAAAGCCCATATCTCAATTCAAACCTAGGAGAGGCCAGTCCACACCATCAATGGGCAGCTCTCCAGGGACGGTGTATAGGGGACCAGCCCCAGCAGCCTCTTCAGCATGTCCACACTATCATAAGTGGCACAGAGGCAAGTGTTGGAGAGTGACTGGGGGATGTTTTTAGTGTGGGTCCACTGAGCACCATATTAGGGATTGCCCAAGAAGAACTATTACAGCTGCTCCAACACCAGTAGACAGGCCTGCCCCTGTAACTCAAAGGGGTAGAAGTTCGAGTAAATCTGAGGCAGTTGGAACTTCACAAAGGCCAGCATCAGAGTCAGCTGAGAGGCCAGAGACTAGGGCACCAGCAAGGGCATATGCTATGAGGCCTCAAGAGGAGCAGGATGCACCGGATATCATCAGGGGTATGTTCTCTCTCTATGACATACCTGTGTATGCATTAGTAGATCTAGGATCAACACATTCATACATTTGCATTGAGTTACCTATGGAGAGGAGAATTCAAGCAGAGGAAAGTGACTAAGATATTCTAGTCACTAATCCTTTAGGCCACAGTGTAGTGGTAAATAGAGTGTGCAAAGGTTGCCCGTTGAGGATTCATGTAACACCCATTACTCGTCTACAGTGTAGCCGAGCAAGACGTGCCACACGGCGTGCTGGAGCACCTAGTCTGTGATTATCTTATTTTCTGAATACTCAATTTGGTTTAGGAAACCGTTGTGTGAAATTTACATCATGATTGTTTATTATTTTATGTTTTGATAAAACTAAGGGTTGATAATTTTAATACAAATTCGGTAAAGTGCCGTCTGTATTTCGAACAACAGTCCTTCTACACCTGTTAAAAATAGTTCAATATAATATTCTCAAATCCCAAACTTGTACATAATCTCAAGATCTCAGTAAAGTCAATAGACTTTCACAGTATTTAAACTATTCCATAATACAATCCATAATAATTCAAATACATCTAGAAAATTTCCATATGAGTTTAATATGTACAAATTATTACCAATATTAAAGTTCCATCATATTACAAATTACAAAGCCAAATTTCAAAATACAAAAGATGTGCAAAACACAAGAATCCCTAAGTCCTACCATGTATGCAATGCAGTGTAGATGACTTTGGACTCCTGTGCAGATTTGATCTCTCACCCAGTCGTAGGTCGGCTGGGCTCCCCAGTAGTGTCTCCAATACCTACGCATAGCAAAAGCAACGCTCTAAGCAATTCTGCTTAGTGGTGCCAATCATAAAAAGAAATACACTAAAATAGAGTAATTTAACCATTTATGAATTTATGGTGTCAATATTCTTTGCAGTCTAATATTTCAATAATCTTTGCTAAGATTATTATTTTATTGCCGTTTATACTTTTATTTGCTGATATTTCATTTTTACTAAATTTGGTTATACTGTATATCACTACACTTAATTTAGCTATCTGAATTTAATAATGCTTAAATTAACTGCTCATGTAGCCTATACACTGACCAGACTAGATAAACGGTTAATATAGCACTGGGTACCTAGTACCTCAGGCCGTCACACCATCGGACACAAAGTATCTGCCGGTGTGCAAACAGTATGGCTAAGAAGCCATATAATCAATCAGGCAATCAGCCGAGTATAATAACACAATCAATATAGCTATAGGCTATTAAAATCACAGTGTGGCATAATAAGCCATAAAACACAGTATGGCATGAAGCCATTTACAGTACAACTGTTAGAATCCTATTGGCATGGCAACCTATCCAAACTAGTCAACTAGGCAATACTAGGGTATTTACAAGCTCAAATATTTAATTCTTTATTTTTAGGGTTTATAGGTCATTATGCCTTTCACTGGTCAACAAAAATGTTGACCTTTTTATGCATCATGGATAGGTTGATTCTAGTATCAACACGTCACAATTTACATTTCAATATGTTGCTAATATAGTAAATTTTACAATTCTCACAAGTTGGCATTTATTGCCAATTTTATTTTTAAGACTTATTGCATGATAATGTCAATTTTTCAGTTTTGGTATGCTATATTGATCTAGCTAGATGTTCTGCTTCCCTTGGTTTTTAGATTCTGGTAAAAGAAGCAATTTTATAGGTCTATGTCTTATTGAATTTTTGCCATAGATTTCATGTCATTCTGAGTTGTATAGACCAAGATATGGTCAATTTACTAAAACTAGCCAGATTGCATTTTTAATGCAAAGTTAGGTCAATTTTTGGTCAAATTCAATTCTGGTAGATTTGGTTCCCTAACTTGGGCAAGCTAATTGACCTGGTTTTGGTCATTTCTGGGCTTTAGTATCTTCATAAGAGTTATAGCTCTATGTCTAAGCTTTCCATTGATATAAATTTTAGGTCATTTGGACCTATTTTGAGTGAGTTATGGCTAATTGAATGGCTACTGTTTATATGGTCAAATTCTGGATTTGCAAAGTTGCAATTCCGGATTAGGTCAATTTTATGGTCAGTTTTCGGACAGAATTTTAGCAATGTTTCTACATAAAAGTTGGCCTATTTTATGTCTAGTTTTGCCTCCAATTGGCCTCATACCAATTGGCCTCACAAGTTTTTCACTTATGTCTCAATTTAGCTACTGCCATCAACACACACAACCTGCACACAAAAATGCACTTCCAATTGGCAATTCTCCTCCTCCCAAAACTACAATTCTGCATTCAAGGCACTTCTATACCATTTATCATATCTCAATTGTGTCAATTTGGATAGAATATACAAGTGCTCAAGGTACATTATACATGTAATGATCGGGCTCCAACCACTAGAGGAATTGTCCGCTTTGGCCATAAGCCTCACGGTTTTATCCCATAGGTGGAATGGAGAACTTTCCAGGAGGTCACCCATCCTAGGATTTCTCTCAAGTGAGCACGTTTAACCCTGGAGTTCTTCCAACTCTCCAGGCCATTCCACCAAAAGGCGCCTCTAGTGATTAGTTCCTCCATCTTATATATCATTACTTTTTTAACCCAAGATCATCTCCGTGCTTTGCCGATGTGGGATTTGCCTAAGGGACCTTTCTCCCCCCCTTTTGGGACTCAACACCCTCGCTGAGGTTTGCCCCACCATCGCCCAAGAGGACACGCGAGCGGCTCTGATACCAATTGTAACGATTGGGCTCCAACCACTAGAGGAATTGTTCGCTTTGGCCATAAGCCTCACGGTTTTGTCCTATAGGTGGAATGGAGAACTTCCCAGGAGGTCACCCATCCTAGGATTTCTCTCAAGCGAGCACGCTTAACCCTGGAGTTCTTCCAACTCTCCAGGCCATTCCACCAAAAGGCGCCTCTAGTGATTAGTTTCCCTATTTTATATATCATTACTTTTTGAACCCAAGACCATCTCTGTGCTTTGCGGATGTGGGATTTTCCTAAGGGACCTTTCTCCCCCCCTTTCGAGACTCAGCGTCCTCGATGAGGTTTGCCCCACCATCACCCAAGAGGACACGCGAGTGGCTTTGATACCAATTGTAACGATCGGGCTCCAACCACTAGAGGAATTGTCCGCTTTGGCCATAAGCCTCACGATTTTGTCCCATAGGTGGAATGGAGAACTTCCCAGGAGGTCACCCATCCTAGGATTTCTCTCAAGCGAGTACGTTTAACCCTGGAGTTCTTCCAACTCTCCAGGCCATTCCACCAAAAAGCGCCTCTATTGATTAGTTCCCCCATCTTATATATCATTACTTTTTGAACCCAAGATCATCTTCGTGCTTTGCCGATGTGGGATTTGCTTTATAAAGACGTAAAATACAATAAGTAATCATAAAAGATTCTGATAATGTTAATTGTTTCCAACGAGCAATAAAAATATAAAAGATCAAGAAATTATGAGTTGCATATATTATTTCAAATTATTAAATTATTATTATTATAAATTACGTACCACTAAGTGTTATGCTTAGCGCGTTGGTTTTCCATCGCGTAGGTACTGGAGATCAGTCCCAATAGCCGCAGCAGCCGCAACAGCACCACCAGTAGTGCACTGATAGAGCTCTGATCAGATCTACCATTGTCCAGAGTCACCTCACCGGTCTTTTGTATTTTGGTAGGGCCCATGTATAGACGAGTATTTTGGTTCATTATGTTTAGTCATGATGTAATTACTAGTTTATGATGTATTTCATTTTGGACTTAAAATGAAAACTTATAATTTATTATCTATGAATTTCTATATGAATGCAATAGATGACACTTCATTTTGAGATCTCATAAATAGTTGTGAATGATATGATAAAAGAGAATATGATATGAAAATATGTGAGATGACTATGAATATGTTAACAGGTGATAGTGGAACCTGACAGATGCTAATAAAACAGGGGAGGCTCTGTCCGGGTCTCCACAGAAATAAGAAGAAAAAAAAATTTCTACACATTGAATACATGTTTTAAATGACATTAAAAGTTTACAATAGATATGATAAAACAAGATAGGGTGCTCCGGCACCGAATATGGCACTTCTTACTCGGCTATACAGTAGACGGGTGAGGGGCGTCACATTTAGCTGATGTGGGATTTGTCACCTTGGGGACATATGATAAAATTGGAATGACACATAGAAGATTAGCATGGCCCCTGAGCAAGGATGACACGCACAAATCGAGAAATGGTCCAAATTTTTTTACAAATGTAATGGCCCGGCCCACTAGTGATATTATCCGCTCTGGGCCGAAGCCCTCACGGTTTTAAAACGAGTCACTAGGGGTTACGAACCACCAACTTATAAACCCAGCATCTCTCCCGTGTTTTGTCAATGTGGGATTTGCCTAGGGTGTTACAATCCACCCCCCTTATGGGACTCAGCGTCCTCGCTGAGGTTTGCCCCACCATCGTTCAAGGTTGATATTGTCCGCTCTAGGCCGAAGCCCTCACGGTTTTAAAATGCATCACTAGGGGTTATGAACCACCAACTTATAAACCCAGCATCTCTCCCGTGTTTTGTCGATGTGGGATTTGCCTAGGGTGTTACAATACAATCCTAATTCATAAAGTTAAATTCAACATAACATATACACATGAAATCACTTAATTATTACATATAATCCCAACTATTACTTCACATACACTGCCTTTGATCCATCAACACCATAATTCATCAAGTGAATTCATGAAATCAAGCACTCTTCCATGGCTTTCAAGGTTGCCGAAAATGGAAATTTGCTAAGGCTTTCAAAAAATCTTTCGAACCCCTAAATTCAATTGCTCAATATACATACATGGGAAGTAAGTTGCTAATATATCAATTTAACCAAATCAATCCTAATTCCCATCAATTAAATGTAGGAAAAACTCAAGCAAACTCACCTCCCATAGCTGCCGAAATAGGATAGTCCCATAACTCAACAATTCTTTCAAATTTCATCACCAATCAACTCTCCTTAACCTAAACATCAAGATTTCTAAAGAAAGGTAGGAAGATTGGACGCTTACCTCTTGAGAGCTTTCCTAAATCTTCACCAAAACTCTCCTTTCTTACTCCTAATATCTTTTCCAAGTTGTGTAGACAAGAATTAATGAAGGAATTAGTGTGGAAATTGGCTTGAAGTGGAGTGCATGGAGCTTGGTTGAGGTACGACAATGGAGGAACAATGGAGAATGAATTCAGCTAGGTTAAGAGAGGTTGAAGATGAAGTGAATTTCTGTCCAAAATGCTTTATATAGGTCCACTAAATATCACTTAGTGGAGCACTAATGGTGAATAAAAGATTAAATTAATCCAAGTCCCTTTAATTGCAATTTTGCCACCAATCTTTCACTATTTATATTATATACCCAATTTCTTATTTTCATGGTATTTTCAAAATTTAATACCACTTATTATTAATGAACTTTGAGGTCAAAAGTCAACTCTAGGTATCAAATGATTAAAATACCCCTTCTCGGATTATATTTCTGATTTTTCAGTAACACTGATTTTTGTCTTTTTCTTGATTTTTTGTATTTATTTGTACTAATTCTTTAAATTTTCCTTGACATTTTCAAGGTTAATTACACCTCAATAGGTCTTTAATTATGTCTCGAAAATTATTTCCGAGGGTTCCTCGAGGTTCTGGGATCGGCAATTGCCTTCGCCGTAACTTCTTGGTGCGGTCACCCATCGCTACGGTGCTGGCTCGTTTAACCTAGTTTCATTTCCTCTCTTTCATTTTTCCTTAATTTTTCTTGTATTTTCTTTTTATTTATTTCATCAATTTAAGTCTATTCACTATCACCGAAGTGTAGTTCCAGATATTTCTGACTGTCTGTACTCTAGCTATCTGCCCGGACAACCTCAGTCATTAGAATAGTATAACATACAAACTACGTAAGTGAGGATGCTACAATTCAGGGGTATGAGTTCTCAGCAGATCTAATTGAATTGCCCTTCCACGAGTTTGATGTCATCCTTGGAATGGATCCGCTATCACATTATCAAGCAATAGTTGATAGTAAACTGAAGAGAATTACTTTGAAAACTCCTGAGAATGAAGAGATCACAGTTGTGGGGGAGAAGACAGATTTTCTGTCTAATGTAATCTCAGTCACTGCTATAAGAAAATTGATGAGAAAAGGTTGTGAAGCCTATTTGGCACACGTGGTTGATACTAGGCAAGCTAAGCTTGACTCGGGTGACATAACTACTATAAGTGATTTCTCTGATATCTTCCCAAAGGAATTACCTGGTTTGCCACCAGAAAGGGAAATAGAGTTCGCTATTGAGGTAATGCCGGGTACATCACCAATCTCCACTGCACCTTATAGATGGCACCCACTGAATTGAAGGAGCTGAAAATTCAATTGCAGGAGTTACTAGATAAGGGGTTCATATGCCCCAGTGCGTCACTGTGCGGAACTCTAGTGCTGTTTGTGAAAAAGAATGATGGGACTTTGAGGTTATGCATTGATTACTGGCAGTTAAATAAAGTGACTGTAAAGAATAAGTACCCGTTGCCAAGAATTGATGATCTGTTTGATCAATTGAAGGGAGCAGGCGTATTTTCCAAGATTGATCTTAGATCAGGGTATCATCAACTGAGGGTAAAGGATGCAGATGTGCCTAAGACTGCATTCAGGACCCGGTATGGGCACTATAAATTTCTGGTGATGTCGTTTGGTTTGACAAATGCACCAGCAGCTTTCATGGACCTTATGAATTACATCTTTCATCCATACTTAGATCGGTTTGTAGTGGTCTTCATTGATGAAATTCTGGTGTATTCCAAGAATAGGGAAGAACATGATGAGCATTTAAGGATTGTTCTACAAACTCTGAGAGAGAAAAAAAATTGTATGCTAAGCTATCCAAGTGTGACTTCTGGTTGAATGAGATTGACTTTCTTGGACGCATAGTATCAGCTGATGAGATTAGAGTAAATTCCAAGAAGATTGAAGCAGTGATGGAATGCAAGCCTCCCAAAAATACAACTAAAGTCAGAAGTTTCTTGGGGCTAGCTGGGTATTACAAAAGGTTTGTGAAGGGGTTTTCTTTGATAGCCGCTCCACTAACCAAGTTGCTACATAAGAATATAAGATTTGACTGGAATGACAAGTGTCAAACCAGTTTTGAGAGATTGAAGGCTATGTTGACAGAGGCACCAATGTTGACACAGCCAGTATCTGGGAAAGACTTTATGGCCTACAGTGATGCTTCCCATAATGGGTTAGGGTGTGTGTTGATGCAAGAGGGGAAAGTGATTGCCTATGCTTCCAGGCAATTAAGGCCTCTGTTTCCCTGGTTTTACAACCCCGTAAGTGCAAGGATTGCTAACAAGTAATAAAGTGATGAGTAGAGTATCATTCCCCATGAAGAGTTTGATTAGCAAGTACCAATCTACACAGTAATTTTGACTGTCTAGGCTATCGAATACTTAGGGAATGAAGTTTGATAACCTTAAACACTAGAATGGTAAACTTAAAATGGAATGATTTATTTGAAACAACTCTGGAATTAAGATTTCACACTTGAATCTTATTAGGGATGTTATCTCGTTTATTTACTAAATTGAAGATCGTTTTCCTTGATGGAAATCAGTCCTAAGTTATCCTAAATTCTCTCTCAAGGCACCTAGAGTGTATTCTAATTAACTCAAACCCAACTTTCATGATGATCAAATTAATTAAAATCCTTTAAGATTTTTTACCAATTTTAAAGTTCCATAAAGGTATCAGCCTATGTCTAGGTCAGAATTCCTAGGTTCAAGATCTTGATTTTCTAATATTAATCTTTACCTTTCAATCCTTTAATTAACATCTACAATCATGGCTAAGTGGGTACCAGCACATAGCATGCATTAAGATCACAAAAAATTAAATCAAGGAACGAATCTCAAATCCAATAAATAAAACTTAGTGTTCATCCATAATAATAATTACAAGCATTACTCTCCCAAATTCAGAATAAGAAAACTACTCACTCATGGTGAGTTCATCAAACATCATGATAAAAGGTAAAAACAGTAAAAAGAAAATCATGCAGAAGAAATAAAACAATAAACATTTGTCTAGGGAGATGAAATGAAGGAACTGAAGAAAGTTTGCAGCTTTGATCTTGTGGAGCTTCAGCTGGAAAACTCCCTTTGGTGCTGATGTTTCTCTCCTCGAGACGGCTAGAGAGAGTGCAGAATGTGGATTTCTCTCCTTTAAAACTCCTCAAAAGTGCTGTCAAAAGATAAAAGAGAAAGAGCGAGTGTCAGCCCCTTTTTCTGATGTTTTCTCTTCTATTTATAATGGTTGCTCTAGGGTTAGGTCATTTTAAGTCCAAAAAGCTTTAGGAGTCTCATTTGAATCCGAAAATAAGAGTGGGAATTCGAGTTATAAAATTGGTTGCCGCATAGTACACGGCCCGTGTGTCACTACACGGCCCAGGGCCGTGTAACTTGCTGGAGTGGAACTGCTGAGTCTTGCATTGGCACAGAGAGTTACACGGGTTTGCGCCAACTACACAGGCCTGGTTACACGGGCCATGTACTATAGTTCCCAAAAGGTTCTTCAAGCTTGCGCCCGGCAGAGACTTACACGAGTCCATGCATATTACACGGGTCTAATTACACGACCCGTGTACTTTTTTTCTCCATTGGCTATCTGGCTTTCTTCTGGCAGAAAGTTACACGGGTCTGGGGCTTCGCTGACACGACCCATGTACTTTATATCAACAGCAATACTCAGTCTCTTGACCTCTCCAAGCTTCCATTTTGCACTCCTATACTGTGGAGTTTTACCTAAAAGCCTAAAACGATGCAAAAACATGGAGTTAAGGGCTTGACAATAGAAATTACAAAAACTAATGAAATCAACTACTATGCATAAAAATACTTGCTTAAATGCTATGAGATGGTATAGAAACGTGCTTAAAAACATCTATACAATTCAAGTGTATCAGCCACATGAAAAGAACTACCTTACCCACTATCTGGAGTTAGAAGTGATCATATTTACACTGAAAATATGGAGGCACTACTTGTATGGTCAAAAGTGCTATATATACACAGACCACAAAAGTCTAAAGTACTTGCCAACCCAGAAGTGAAGGAGCGGAAGCATGAAAAACACAAGTTTAGATCATTGAATTCAAAAATTTTTTATCTAGGGTAGCATGCATCATGCAAGATTCATTTTATCTATTTGATTTCAATTATAAACAGCATATTAAAACTCTTTTAATATATTTTTGGATTTATATTTGTCATTTAAGATTTTAGAATTAACAAATTAATTCATTAGAACCCTAGATTAGATCAAGAGTAAGTGCACTAACCTTTTGATGCACTGCAGTGTGTTTAGCATCTTTGGGATGCGCCTAGGACACCAGATGTTGTCCCTCTAGCTTGCCCACAATAAGATCACCAATGACAGCCCTTTGAACAACTTCTAAAGCTTTTCCAATCAATTAGAAAATCAAGTTTTGCCTTTTGAGAGATTACATATGTAAACAAGATACTAGAAATAATTTCTAGTATTTTTAATTCAAGATATTGTTGGCAAATCTCTTTGAATTGATGAAAGATGAAGAAGATGAGAAGAAGAACACTCCAAGGGTGGCGGCACCAAGAGAATACAGCAGCTTGTATTTTTGTTCTTTCATTCTTACACTTATATAGCTAGGTCACCACTTAAAACCCTTGCCACATGTCACCTTCTGATTGGGTCAAGGCTCTAGGTTTAATTGACCCAATCACATTGTCCCAAGTGTCAAACCTAAATTTAATCTTGACTTTGACCATCTTACATGATTAAAAGACATATGGCAAGCTTATGTGTAGTGCCATGTGTCACCATCTCATGGTGCTATATGTCACCCTGTGAAATGACCAAAATACCCCTGTGTCTTAATTTTGAGTTCTCAACCCAAAATAATTATTTCTCTTCTTCTAATCAATTTATATCAAATATAAATTAATTAATTAATCTCTATTAATTAATGTCTCATTAATTAAATTTATATTTAAATACTTTAAATATAAATTTAACTTATACTATGCATCTAACAACCTAGATTTGGTTTCAAGCCATGCTAGGGACTTTGCAATCTAATTGCAAACCAAACCTTTTTAATTAATCAATTAAACTCTTTAATTGATTAATTAAATCATATTTAATTTGGTGATTACTTGTGTATGTGTGTGACTTACTAGGCTCATAACTAATTGGCAATGAAACATGATATCAACTCTTAATATCATCAGAACTCTTTCTTACCATAAATGATTTCTCTAAATCATTTTAAGCAGCTCATAGACTATGGTTAACACGTAGCATAGTATGCCATAGCCACCCAATTAGTAATAAGGTTTATCTTAAATGAATCTATAATCATATGTTACCATGCACTAGAATTTCTCTGTTACATAATCTCAATTCGAGCTAGAGTCATGGTTTATGTCAAACCCCATTTGTTATAAATATTATGTTCTCTTTTAATTCCAGTTCTTGATTAAAAAGATTTTCTCATCAAAAACTCTTTTCTGAATAAGTCTATCTGTCCTGGCCAGGAACTTGAAACATCAAGAACAATTAAATGAACATAGGATTTTATCCCTATTTATTTAGGGTAACAGATTCCATCTTGATCAACACCTACCTCCATATATAACTAGTAGGGGCCAACACATGACCATATACCCATATACAGTACAAGTATGAAAGCAGTATCAAACTCAAACCACCTATATGCAAGATAACTATGCTATCTCAGGTCTAAAGATTATATGCACTGATATGATTTATGATAATACATCGATAAGAGTAAACTCCATGTGCTTATCATAAATATCACTAGTTCGGCCTACTTATCATGTATAAGTGCCTATCATATTTATTATATGGCATGAGACTCACCATTCCATCTTATTTACATCTCATATAAATAACTTGGGAACAAATATGATTACAATTTTTCTGGATAAGTCATGTCATTATTGTGAAGTATCCTCAATTGTGAACCAATTTATGATACCTTGTGCTAGAAATACTGTCACTCATATTCTTAACAACTTAAGAATAATATTTCTAACAAAATATCAATGGACCTTTTCTATTACACATAAATATATTATGCAAACGGAAAAGTGAAAATGCCTTTTATTAATAAAACATGTATAAGATACTTACTAAATGATATGCTCTAAGGCATACTACTAATAATCTCCCATTAGTACTAGAGCCATTCATTACAATATCTTAGACCCATCTTCTCAAGATGTCGGTCTAGCTGAGTTTGTGACATAGGCTTAGTGAATGGATCAGCTGGATTTTCAGCTGATGAAATTTTCTGCGTGGCTACATCGCCTCACCCAACTATTTCTCTAATAATATGGTAGCGCCTTTCTATGTGTTTTGATTTCTGGTGAGACCGGAGTTCCTTAGCCTGTATGACTGCTCCATTGTTGTCATAGTGAAGTGGAACTACTAACTCAATGGAAGGAACTACTGCAAGTTCTATCACGAACTTCTTTATCCAAACAGCTTCCTTTGCAAAGATCTCGATGCAAAGAATATACTCAACCTCGGTAGTGGAATCTGCAGTCTTACTCTGTTTGGAACTCTTCCAACTGACTGCACCACCATTACAAATGAACACATACCCAGAGGTAGACTTTCTATCATCGATATCTGATTGGAAATCAGAATCAGTATAACCATCCAATTGTAAGTCTCCACCTCCATAAATCAAGAATAAATCCTTAGCTCTTCTCAAGTACTTAAGGATATTATTGACAGCTATCCAGTGTTCCAAACCTAGATTGGATTGATACCTACTAGTCAAACTAACAGCACATGCGATATCCGGCCTAATACACAACATTGCATACATCAAACTTCCAATAGCCGAAGCATATAGAATCCTGGCCATTTTATCTCTTTCTTCAGGTGTCTTTGGAGACATCTCTTTAGAAAGGTGGATACCATGTCTCACTGGTAATAATTCTCTCCTAGAATCAAGCATGTTAAACCTCTTTAACACCTTTTCCAAGTATAGACTTTGGGATAAACCAATTATTCTTTTCGCTCTATCTCTATATATGCAAATCCCAAGAATATAGGTTACCTCCCCTAAGTCTTTCATGGAGAATGTATTGACAACCATACCTTTACAGTTGTCAACATACATGTGTCATTACCCATCAACAGAATGTCATCCACATATAAGACAAAGAAAGTGATAGCACTGTCACTAACCTTCTTATATATATATGGCTCATCCTCATTTTTTATAAAACCAAATGACTTAATGGCTTCATCAAAACGGATGTTCCAACACCCTGAAGCTTATTTCAACCCATAAATGGATCGCTTTAGCTTGCATACTTTGGAGCCATCTTGGGATTCAAAACCCCTAGGTTGTTCCATGAAAATGTTTTCTTTAATGTATCCATTGAGAAAAGCTATTTTGATATCCATCTGCTAAATCTCATAATCATTGTGTGCAACTATTGCTAATAGAATCCTAATTGATTTAAGCATGGCAACAGGCGAGAAAGTCTCCTCGTAGTTGATTCCTTACCTCTAGCGAAACCCTTTTGCTACTAGCCTTGCTTTATAGGTCTCTACCTTCCCATTAAAACCAATTTTCTTCTTGAAAACTCATTTGTTCCCCATAGGTACAATACCTTCAGGTGGGTCAACAAGATCCCAAACTTGATTCTTATACATTGAATCAATATTGGATTTCATATCATCAATCCATTTTGAAGAGTCTATATTTAATATAACTTCTTCATAGGTAAGTGGATCATCTCCATGATCAACTTCTTCATGAGTAGACAACTCTTGTTCTTCTTTATGAAGGAAATCATATCTCACTGGTGGGTGAGATACCCTGGTTGTTCTATGAGGAATAGCTGTAGATGTTTCTTTGATAGGTGTAGGTTGATTAGATGGATCTATATCCATCTGATCTGTTGGTTGGTCAGAATACTCCAATTCTAACTCTATTTGCCTTCCTTTGCCACCTTCTTGAACAAACTGTTGTTCAAGAAATGTGACATCTCTACTTATCACAACCTTTTGTGATGTAGGCAAATAAAAATAATATCCAAAACTATCTTTTGGATATCCAACAAATCGACCCTTTTCTGATCTGGTTTCCAATTTATCAGTGTTCAGCTTTTTGACATAAGCTGGACAACCCCAAATCTTAACATGCTTAAGACTTGGTTTTCTTTCATGTCATATCTCATAAGGTGTGAAAGATACTGATTTTGATGGAATCCTATTCAGAACATACAAAGCTAATTCTAATGCAAATCCCCAAAAGGAGATTGGCATATCAGTATAGTTCATCATACTACGTACCATATCCAATAGAGTACAATTTCTCCATTCAGATATACCATTCAATTGTGGTGTTCCTGGAGGAGTCAGCTAAGAAATAATGCCATGCTCTCTCAAGTATTCATCAAATTCAGTACTCAAGTATTCACCTCCACAATTTGATCGAAGAGCTTTAATACTTTTTCCTGTTTGATTTTCTACTTCAGATTTAAATTCTTTGAACTTTTCAAAGGATTCATATTTGTATTTCATCAAATACAGATACCTAAACCTTGATTTATTATCAGTGAAGGTAATAAAATAATGAAAACCACCTCTAGCCATTTCTTTAAATGGACCACATACATCACTATGTATTAGCTCCAAAATATTCTCAGCTCTTAGCCCTTGTCCAACAAATGATCTAGTCATTTTGCCCTGAAGGCAGGATTCATAAGTTGGAGTAGGTTCAGAATCCAATGAGGATAGAATCCCCATTTTCTCTAGTTTTGTAATCCTATCTTCTGCAACATGACCTAACCTTAAGTGCCAAATATATTTTGAACTTGAGTTGA